>NC_056759.1:32813384-33113384 GCF_018687715.1 Carya illinoinensis
TCCTAAACTAGGAGAAGTGTCATTTCATGGTTCAAGAAGGGATCGTGCTAGGCCATAGAGTGTCATCTAAAGGAATTGAGGTGGATCGACCCAAAATTGCAACCATAGAGAAACTACCACCTCCAAAGAATGTGAAGGGAATCAGAAGTTTTCTGGGACATGCGGGGTTTTATAGAAGATTTATCAAGGATTTTTCTAAACTCTCTAAACCTTTATGTAATCCTCTTGAGAAAAATTCTGCATTTGACTTTGATGTTATTTGTTTGCAGGCCTTCAATGCACTCAAGGAGAAACTAATTTCAGCACCAATTGTGATTGTGCCTGATTGGAGTCAACCTTTTGAAGTTATGTGTGATGCAAGTGACTTTGCAATTGGAGCAGTGTTGGGGCAAAGGCGAGATAAGCTGTTTAGAGTCATCTATTATGCAAGCCGGACATTAAATGAAGCTCAATTGAATTATACGACAACTGAGAAGGAGATGCTTGTTGTGGTGTTTGCTTGTGACAAATTTCGGTCCTACCTCATTGGTACAAAGGTGATAGTGTTCACTGATCATGCAGCACTTCGCTATTTATTTGGCAAGAAGGATGCTAAGCCAAGGCTAATTCGTTAGATCCTCCTTCTTCAAGAATTTGACTTGGAGATTCGAGACAAGAAAGGAAGTGAAAATTTAGTGGCTAACCATCTCTCTCGGTTAGAGCAAGAGGAAGAAATACCAGATTCAGTAGTCCAAGAGGCATTCCCTGATGAGCAGTTGTTTGCATGTGAGATCAAGCTTCCGTGGTATGCTGATATAGTTAACTATCTAGCTTGTAAAGTTTTACCACCTGATCTTACTTACCACCAACTTAAGAAATTTTTGCATGATGTGAATTATTATCTTTGGGATGAGCCTTTGTTGTTCAAAAGATGCCCTGATCAAATCATTAGAAGATGTGTGCCAGAAGAAGAGATGCAAGACATCCTCCATCATTGCCATTCATCATCATATGGAGGACACTTTGGAGCCACCCGTACAGCAGCTAAGGTACTTCAAAGTGGGTTCTATTGGCCTTCTATTTTTCGTGATAGTTACACTTTGGTGAAAACTTGTGACCGGTGCCAACGTATGGGAAATATTTCAAGGCGTCATGAGTTACCACTGAAGGGTATCTTAGAAGTTGAGTTGTTTGATGTTTGGGGAATAGATTTTATGGGGCCTTTTCCTCCTTCTTTTGGTTTTGCTTATATCTTAGTAGCAGTTGTCTATGTGTCAAAATGGGTGGAAACAATTGCTATAACAACAAATGATGCAAAGGTAGTGCTCAAATTTCTGCACAATAACATATTCACAAGATTTGGTACTCCACGAGCTATTATTAGTGATGAAGGGACTCACTTTTGCAACAAATTGTTTGAGATTCTTCTTTCTAAATATGGTGTGAAGCACAAGATAGCACTTGCTTACCATCCTCAAACTAATGGTCAAGCTGAAATTTCAAATAGAGAGATCAAGAACATCCTTGAGAAGACGGTTAAAATCAATAGAAAGGATTGGGCGAAGAAGCTTGATGATGCTTTGTGGGCATACCGTACAGCCTTTAAAACACCTATCAGGATGTCTCCATACCGATTAGTATTTGGAAAGGCATGTCATCTTCCTGTAGAGTTGGAGCATAGAGCTTATTGGGCTGTAGAAAAGTTTAATTTTGATTTGAAGGCAGCAGGTGAAAAGCGACTTCTTCAATTGAATGAGATAGAAGAGTTCCAGAATGATGCATATGAAAATGCAAAGATTTATAAAGAAAAGACGAAGAAGTGGCATGACAAACAGATTCTTAGGCAAGAGTTTGCTCCAGGACAACAAGTTTTACTCTTCAATTCACGACTCAAACTCTTTCCAAGAAAGTTGAAATCAAGATGGACGAGTCCTTATACAATTCATGAAGTTTTCTCTTTTGGAGCAGTAGATTTGAAGGACAAGACAGAGAATATTTTCAGAATTAATGGTTAGAGATTGAAGCACTACTATGGAGAGCAAATGGAGAGGAACTATGCATTTATTCCTCTTGGAGATCCTAATTGATGATGATTGAAAAGTCTGGCTGTAGACTTTAAAACAAGCGCTTATAAGAGGCGACCCATAGATCTATCTTTCATTCTTTCATTTATTTTATTATCTTTATTTATTTAAGTTTTAATAAATTGGTTTTTTATGCAGGTTTATTTAGCATGAATAAAGAGTTGAAAAATTCTAATCTACGGAAGATTCACCATGAAACCAGGGAAGTTCCTTTATTTCTTCAATCCTTTTTACTTTTGCATTACAATGAGGACATTGTTTAGTTTAAGTTTGGGGGTGTAAACTCCTATAATTATTTGATTCTCTTGTTTTCTAAGTCTTGGGTTGTTGATGGGTTGTTTGATTTTCTTACCAAGCATGCATTGGAGTAAGATTGAATTTTCTATGACTCTGAAATTTGTGATTGAAGATGGTTTTGAGAAATATTTTCAAAAATTTCTTTTATGTCAAGTGAAGTTTTGTTGGTACTTTGGTTTAAATCTTTGACCTTGAACACAATTGAGCACATAGTCATTTTTTTCTTATTCCATTTTGCTTATGAAGAGAAGAAGTTGAATTAATTGAAAGAGGGAGGTTCGATTTTGCTTTGCTCTAGAATCCGTTGATGGGTCCTTGAGGTGAAATCCTAGTTGAGACCAAATATTAGAGAAATGATCTAGGCATTTCTTTGGCATAACCAAAAAGATTTCCCAGCCGTCCTAAATGTCATGCCATCATTACATGGTGTGTTTCTATAGTCAACCCCCTTGAGCCTTCATAAGCCTTTATTTATTCTTTGAACTACATAAACCATGCCAGCTCTATGCCTGAAAAACAATGAATCTACCTTTGATAGTTTGAGAAAATACTTTGATGGAGAGTTACATTTAAAAGAGAAAAATTGGTTTCATGATGAACCGTATTATGTTTGCTTTGTTTGATCAAAGAAGAAGAAGAAAAAGAAGAAGAAAGGAAGTGACTAAGGAAAAAAAGGAAAAAAAAAAAAAAAAAAGAAGAAGAAGAAAAGAGAAAGAAAAAGAAAAAGAAGTCGCTAAACGGAGTGTGAATTACCTCAGATTTTGTTAAGGGAATTGTTAGTATTACATCAGTGATTACAGCAATAATAATGCCACAAGTATGAGCATATTGCCAAGAAAGAGCTATGATTTGAATCATGTGGGTTTCTCTTTTAATGTTCTGTTCACTAAGTATTTTCCCAGTTTGCTTTGATTTTCCATATCCAGTTCTTTCTTAACCCTCACCCTGTGGCCTATCATTACAACCTTATTAAAGACCTTTTGATCTCTAATTTTGGTATTGACTACATTAGTGGAGATGATTTCTGAAAATTGGACTTATGGGGTTAAGTTTTAAGAGAATTCTTCTGATTTTTAGTTGTTCTACTTTTATCTAAGTTTGCAGGTGGTTTGGGGTTAAATTGACTATATCACACACACACTCAAGGTCTTAGCTTTAGGTTGAAGTAAACGCCTAACTCTTACTTGACAAATTGCAAAATTTTTTATTGATTTTCTTGCTATCTTTGATGTTAAAAGAGTAAGATACTAGAGATGAAATCTAAATTCATAAAAGCTTGGTGAGTGATGATACTTCTCTGTCGGGTCGAGTTGATATTGTCTAAACTATCATTTGCTTTTCTTTTTGTTTGAGGACAAACAAAGTTGTAAGTTTGGGGGTATTTGATAACTTGCAAAAATTTCGTATTGCAGATTTTACAAGTTCGCTAGAGCGGAGGCTTTTGGCCGCTCGAGCGCATTCAGGCAGATTCAAACGCTCGACTGCCGCTCGACAGGGAGCTCGAGCGGGTTGCTGAAAAACAAAGATCGCTCGAGCGGAGACATTGGCCGCTCGAGAGAAATCAGGCAGAGTCAAACGCTCAACGTGCGCTCGACACCCCGCTCAAGCGAACATCGTATTTTGACAGATCCAAGGTTTTCCGCCGTCAGACGATATAAAAAGGGATTTTTCACCCTATGGCCACACTTTTTGACTGGAGAACACTTTTTGGGACAGAAAAACATAGCTAGAGGGATTCAAATCATCTATTTTAGAGAGAGAATTCCAATTATTGCACGTACGTTGGAATCATACACGAGTACGAACGGAAGAAAAGCGTTGAATCGTTCCCTTGAGCTTTTGAAGACGAGTTGCGGCTGCAAGGAGGATTTTTCAGTGTTTATTTTCTTCCAATCTTCTCAAAACAATTATGGTGAATTCGTTTATGTTGAATTCCATTTCTAGCATGAGCTAAATTTTCTTTATTCTAGGAAAACGATGTAACCTATTTCCGAACTATGCTTGATTGTCTACGCTAATTTAATGCAATTCTCTCTTTGTTTATCTGATTTATTCTAAGTTTATTGCTTCTAATTAACTGACCATTGATTAGATGATTGTTAATCTTGTGATTTGCTATCAAAAGAGGGAATCATAGGGTAGATCTTGAATATTTCAGCATAGGTAGGTATAGAGATCGAAAGACTTGTATGAACCTATGTAGTAATTAAATCATTGGTTTTATTGCTTTCTTGCTTTATTAAATTTGCATATTCTTGTGTGAATTGATAAACAAGAGTCATTTCCAATTGACTATCGAAAGAGGCTTTTGGATAATTTAGAGATTTGCTAATAGATAAAAGAGAATTAAATTAAGTTAGCTGGATGAGAAAAGCATAGTGAAGAATTAGGTGAAATCAATTTCCTAGAAGTTTTCTTCCCCATTAAGTTGATCTTCGAACGTCAATTTTGTTTCTCTTGCATATTTCCCTTTGAGTTGATCTTAGTTTAATTTGCAACTACAGAAAAACCTTAGTAATTCCTCTAGATAAAATTGAGATTAGTATAATTTTGGTATTTGGCAAGAGTAAGGTACCAATCCCTGAGGACGATACTCTTCTTATCACTTTACTATAAAACTACGATACTGTGCACTTGCAGTTTTGCACCGGTCAGTGGTCAAAAGGAACTTGTGGTTCTCCGTTGCATTTCCAGCTATATCCATCATTCCATTTCCATTCCCTTCCTTAGTACAACATAGCGACTTATAGCAAAGATCATGACAAACTCCCATCAAATAAACAATAAAAAAAATTAAACATACACTCATTAAAAAAAACCACATTCTTTGTCTTTGTTAAGTTTAATAAAGACAAAGAATGGCCAGACTGCATTATCACCTCACCCCACATTCCAATCCTTATTTACATGTTTACTTGAATTTTCATTAAACATGACAATTATTCGAGATTGATAATTATTCGAGATTGAACTCGAATACCATTATCAAGGAAAGAAGTAAAAAGCGACCTTAATGTTTCCTCAAACTGATAATTAAGTTTAAGCAATACAGCATACGTAAGATAATCTGTGTTTTCTAGAAGAAACTATGCATTAATTGTTAGAGTTAATTAATGACATCTCAAATGTTCTTAATTACAATTTGCTACCTAGAATTCATCATGGTTCATGTACATAATTTATTTTCCTCTTTCGACCACGAATATTATCCTTGGGGTTTTATATAGTGGGGTCTGATACCTTTCTAATTGCAATTGAGAACTGATCAGCTTATAATTTTGTCTTCCAAGCTTAGAAGCTGTCAAAGTAACACAGGGGTAAATTCCAAGATCGAATTCATAAGGACAATGGGAATTAAGCAAACCTTTTATAATCACAAGATAAAATATTGACGTTTATGGTGACAAGAGATTTCTAGAAGAAGAAAGTCTTGAACTAAAATGTGGACTATTTACTAAGAAAGTGTGTAGCAAATAAATTAAACTTGTAAAAAACAATAAAACAAACACTTGGGATGCAATTTTCACCCACTGATTTGGAGATGGATTTACTTCTCTTTTCATCTTTCCTCAACCATGCCCCCCATTCCTATAAGTCATGGTCGGATAATATCGCAATGAACCATAATTCTTAGCCTAATAAAGCTACTTGATAGATTATATAACAGTTGTAAGATAGTGAAAGAAATCATCAGAGTCCTGTTACTTGTTCAAGTATTCATTGTGCCTTTACGTCTACAACATCCAATAAGTTAATCATTAAAATCACATAACATTGAAAAAAATCCACTCCAAAACAGTCATAGGTTACTCATTGAATCCCGAATCCAAAAATCTAGCCTATCATTTCTAAATAGATAATCTCTTTAAGTATTTGTGAGTCTATTGAAAACTGAAGTAAAAATAATCAAGAAATAAGTAAATAAAAGAAATAAAACAAGAAGAAGCTACTGCACAGAAAATAAACGTAAACCACACAGAGAAAAATAAAAGCCAGCCGACACATAAAAGCTTAAGAAAGAAGAAACTGTAAGGAAGCTAAAAACGTAAAGCAAGAGAAAAGATATTAACTAGCCGACTAAAGTCTGCAACCCAAAAAAAACAGGAAATGAAAACAGAAATAGGACTCAAAAGGGCAACTTCCCCGCCGTCTGAAAAGTAACTAAACTAAAACAAAAAAAAAAAAAAATGCAAACCAGCCGACTACGGTGTGGAAAGAACACTACAAACCGAACGAAAAGAAATAAAAAAAGAAACTTGGAGAGTGAGCTTCCGCCCAATTCTCCGTCCGAACCAACAAAAAGAAAACAGGGTTCCGTCCCCCTGTTCTGCAACATTAACGAAGAAAAAAAAAGAACAAAATGTAAAGTAAAAATGAAAAAGACTAGCCGAAAACAAAACTAAAACTAAGAACTAACTACTGAAAACTACTGAGAACGAAAAGGAAGTGGAAATTAATGAAAGAAGCCGCCCGTCTACCTAACGAAAAATGAAAGAGTAAAAAAACTGCAAAGAAAACTAAAACGTGAAGCCAGGAAAAAATATTCACTAGCCAACTAAAGTCTGAAAACGAAAGAAAAGAAATGCTAAGAACTCCCTACCAAAAAGAAAGAAAAGCATAATAATCTGTCTGCCGCCCAAGTCTCAAACGAAAAAGACCGAAACAAAAAAAAGCAAGTAAAGTAATCTCAAACGCGAGAGAGGGAGAGTTCCGTCTACCCCCTTTGCAGTCTGTAAAACTAGGAAAAAAAATAACTTTTAGCCGACTCAAAGCTCAAGTCTGGAAAGTAAAAGTGCTAAAAATGAAAAGCAACCGAAAAGGAAAAAAAAAAATGAAAACAAGAGTGTTGGAGAGCTTCCGCCCCTGTTCTGAAAATTGTAAGAAGAAAAATAAACTATAGAACTAACTACTCTGCTACGCCGAACGAAAACAAAGTGGGAGAGTGAAAAATGAAAGAAGCCGCCCCTTCTTTCCCTTTCCGTGCGTGAGTGTCTAGCGTGAGGCCTTCGGCGTGCTCCTATCTGCTGTGTGTAGAGGAAGTGCTATTGATTCCCATTAGATTAGTTTCCACAAAACCATAATTAATTCTTCTATTTCCTCATAGGTCTCACTCTTTATTTCTTCCATAAATACCCTACAATAGATAAATGAAATGATATTATAGTTTAATTATTTTAAGGGCAAATATGAAACTTTGATGTGTAAAAAATATTAGCATCAATAAATTTTTCATTAAGCGTTAAAATTTGATGCACAATTAAGTGTTCAACCCTTCTTTGATGTAATAAATCACTCACTAAAACAATTTAATTATGTATTTCTAACACTTCATCACACCCCCCAACTAGCTCTTTGCTAGTCTCTAGCAAAAAGAGTGAAAGAAAATAAAACTCTTAGCTTTCATCCAACATAACTGAAGTAAAAAATCTATGCAATAGATTAGAGATTATTTTCAAAATGGGTATTGAAACCAAGATAGATCAGATTAAAGTTTTTGTAAAAACTCATGGCATATTCAACACTCAAGTAGGAAAAATGTATAGAAGATTGCAGCTCACTAAGTGTAGCAAGTGTGTGGCAAGATTACGAAGGTTGACTAATATTTCGTTATATCTTCACCAATATTAGCAGCTTGTCATAAAGAATCACAAGTGATCTTACTTTAAATCAAAACCATTGCGATCTCATTTTTTTCATTTTTTTTTCTTCTTCTTCTTCTTCTTTTTTTTTTTTTTTCTTTGGGTTTCCCTAGGGCCTAGGTGGGTCAGATCTATAAATGTGCGCCTACCCACACTTTCACAAATAAGCCCTTACCACTAGGTTGCTGCACCTGTTGGTTTTCTAGGGAGAATCAAACCTATGAATGTGCGCCTACCCACACTTTCACAAGTCGGCCCTTACCACTAGATTATCGCACCTCTTGGTTTTCTAGGGGGAATCAGATCTATGAATGTGCGCCTAACCACACTTTCACAAGTCGGCCCTTACCACTAGATTACCTAAAGGATGTGTATTTTTTTTTTATAAACTGAATGGTTCATTAGAGTTCTTGTTCGCTGCAATTTTAAGCTAGACTTATTGAATAGAAAGGCAACCAAGGCATTCAATTTGTGTACGGTCAAAAATAGCAATCAGCTACTTCATGTATCTCCCTTTCTCAAGTAATTGAATATAAAATATGAACTTCTATGTTGAGCTAAAATCCGAACCATTTGGGGTTACCACAACCCATAATTCCAACACTCCTTTCCAAAGCATAGAAGTTTGAAAACAGTAATTTCTAAAATTTAGCCAAGAAGTTTCATAAAAATGAACATCGAACTCCATCAAACTAGAGGAGGGACACACAACAAAAGCGACACCTAACATGTGCAAGAAAAATAAAATTCTCCACCCCCAACTTAAAATGAGCATTGTCCTCAATGACAAAAAACAATGTCAAAAGAAAAACAAAGTGATAGTGAAGGGAATGAAGGGTTACCTGGTCAGAAGAGAAACATATGACAAGAAGAGAATAACGAAAAAATAGAAGAGAGAAAAAAAAAACACCTGGATAAACTAAAAAGTAAAACAGAAAAATGCAAGAAAGAAGTGAAATAAGATGACAAACAAGTCAAACATCAAGACTCGATTGGAGGGTCAGGGTCCAATAAATGGATGGTGGTATCCTCTGGTGAAAAATGGTCAAGAAAATGTTTGAGTCACTGTCCATTAACCTTAAAAATATTACCATTGTGTGGATTGAGGATTTCAACAGCCCCATGAGGAAACACTATCTAAACAATATAAGGACCACTCCATTTGGATCGAAGTTTACCGGCAAACACATAGAGTCTAGAGTTATTGAGGAGAACCTTTTGACTGGGGAGAAAACTCTTTCTCAAAATGTGCTTATCATGGAAAGCCTTAGTTCTCTCCTTGTAAAGTTTGGCATTATCGTAGGCATCATGTCTCAACTCTTCTAATTCATTCAGCTCCAATTTCCTTAAAACACCATAATTGTTAGTAGAAAAGTTAAAGTGCTTGACAACCTAATAAGCCTTTTGTTTTAGCTCAATAGGGAGATGGCATGCTTTACCGTAAACCAAATAATAGGGAGACATGCCTAGGACAGTTTTAAAAGCTGTCCTATAAGCCCATAAAGTGTCTGAAAGCCTCAAAGACCAATCTTTCCTATTTGGGTTGACTGTTTTTCCAAGAATGGTTTTGATATCCCGGTTGGCCAACTCAGCTTGGCCATTGGTTTGAGGATGATAAGGAGTTGAAATTTTGTGATGGACCCCATATTTTTTCATTAACGCCACAAATAGTTTATTGCAAAAGTGGGAACCTCCATCACTAATTAAAACTCTTGGTATCCCAAACCGAGTGAAAATGTTGTCTTTCAAAAATTTTAACATTACCTGATGGTTATTGGTCCTGCATGGTATTGTCTCGACCCATTTAGAAATATAGTCCACAGCAACAAGAATGTAAAGATAACCAAAAGAAGATAGAAAAGGACCCATAAAATCAACCCCCAACAATCAAAAATTTCTAATGCTAAAATGGGTTGTAAGGGCATCATGTTTCTACAGGTGATTCCTCCTAACTTTTGGCATGGTTCACAGGCCTTACAAAAATTGTAAGCATCCTTGAACATGTGGGGCCAATAGTAACCACATTGCAAGATTTTAGCCACTGTTTTTTTAGCTGAAAAGTGGCCTCCACATGCACTAGTATGACAAAAATTTAATATGTGCAGAATATCACAATTAGGCACACACCTCCTCAAAATTTGGTCAGAACAATATTTGAATAAATAGGGGTCATCATAAAAGAAAGATCTGACCTCCAATTTAAAGTTTTTGATGTCTTGAGGGCTCCAATGTGGTAGGGTATCCTGTCACTAAGAAATTGACAATATCAGCAAACCAAGGTAAAGAATCAACAGCTAAAAGTTATTCATCTAGAAAGGAATCTGAAACGGGAGTAGTAGGTTCAGAATTTTCAACAACGAGTCAAGATAAATGATCGACAACCATATTTTCTACACCCTTTTTATCCTTGATTCTGATATTAAATTCCTACAATAACAAAAGCCATCTAATCAGTAGAGGTTTGGCATCTTTCTTTGTGAGCAAATATTTAAGAGCTGCATGGTCAGTGAATACAACAATTGGAGAGCCTAAAATGTAAGCTTTAAGTTTATCCAAAGGAAAAACAACTGCTAGTAACTCATTTTCAATGGTGGAGTAATTTTTCTGAGTTGCATTAAGTGTCTTGCTTGCATAATAAATCACAAATGGAAACTTACCTCTCCGCTGACCAAGGATAGCACCTATGGCAAGGTCACTGGCGTCTGGCGTCACACAAGATCTCAAATGGCAATGACCAGTCAGGTGGTTGAATTATAGGTGCAGTGACAAGCATAGATTTGAGTTGCTCAAAAGTAACTTGACATGCATCAGTCCAATTAAAAATGCAATCCTTAGCTAACAACTCACACAAAGGTCTCGATATGGAGCTAAAGTTTTTTATGAAACGCCTATAAAACCCGGCATGTCCTAAAAAAAATCTAATATCTTTGACTGATTTTGGAATGGGTAATGTCGATATTAGATCAATTTTGGATTTGTCAACTTCAATGCCTCGGGTTGAGATGATGTGACCAAGGACAATACCTTGCCGCACCATAAAATGACATTTTTTCCAATTTAAGAGCATATTTTTCTCTTCACATCAAGCCAAAACAGTAGTGAGGTGAGTAAGGCATGCATCAAATGAATCACCATAGACTGAAAAATCATCCATAAACACCTCCAAGATATGCTCAACCATGTCACTAAAAATACTTAACATGCATCGTTGAAATATGGGAGGTGCATTACAAAGTCCAAAGGGCATTTTCCTAAAAGCAAAAGTTTCAAACGGGCAAGTAAAAGTAGTTTTTTCTTGGTCTTCAGGGGCTATTTCAATTTGATAATATCCTAAAAAATCATCAAGAAAACAATAAAAAAAATATAGCCCGCAACTCTTTCCAAAGTTTGGTCTAAAAATGATAATAGAAAATGGTCCTTTTTTGTGACAGCATTTAATTTCCTAAAATCAATGCACATGCGCCATCCTGTGATGGTCCTAATTGGGATTAACTCATCTTTTTCATTTTTCACAATTGTAACCCCAGATTTTTTAGGAACTACTTGAGTAGGACTTACCCATTGACTATCCGAGATGGGATAGATGATACCTACATCCAAGAGCTTCAAGACTTCATTTTTAACCACCTCCTTCATCGTAGGATTCAACCTTATTTGCATCTCTCGAGTTGGTGATGAATTTTCCTCCAAGAAAATTCGATGTGTGCAAATGGTGGGGTTGATTCCTTTGATGTTGGCAATCGACCATCCAAGTGCTCCTTTATGTTGCTTAAGAACCCGTAGGAGTTGCTCCTCTTGCTCAACTGACAAAGAAGATGAGATAATACATGGAAAAGTGTTAGTTGGCCAAAAAAAAACATATTTCAGCGATTCAGGTAGTGGTTTCAAAACCGGTGATGGAGGAACTTCATCCGATGGTTGTTGGTGTATGGATTGAAGTGGCAGATCATCGAATTTGAGTCGCCACAATGAGTCCATTTTGCTACTTGCACTAGAATTTACTGCATTAGTATCCAACAATTCACTATTTTCTAAGGTTCCAGGTAAAATATGTTCCATTTGACTCTCTTGCTCTAATAAAAAATTTTTTTCAGCAAGTAAAGATTCCAAACAATTCACTTCCTGGAGTTCTTTCAAATCTTGTGGTTGCCTATAAGTGTTGAACACATTTAACTCTAACGTGATATTTCCAAAAGTCAATTTAAGGATTTCACTTCGACAATTTATCAAAGCGTTGGAAGTAGCCAAAAATGGCCTCCCTAAAATGATGGGTGCCTGAAAAACAGAGTGAGAAGTTAATTGAACATCTAATACCACAAAATCAACGAGATAATAAAATTTATCCACTTGCAACAACACATCTTCCACCACTCCCCTAGGCTTTTTAATTGAACGGTCGGCCAATTGCAAGATGATAGAAGTTGGTTTCAACTCTCCTAAACCAAGTTGTTCATAGGTGTTATAAGGACGCAAATTGACACTAGAACATAAGTCTAGTAGTGCTTGGTCTATTTTGGAGCTTCCTATAACACAAGCTATTGTTGAAGAACCCGGATCTTTATTCTTAGGAGGAGTATTGGATTGGATAATGGCGCCGACTTGTTCTGTGAGAAATGTCTTCTTTTGCACATTAAGTCTTCTTGCCAGCTTCATTACCCAATGTATCAACTTCTTTGCCACTAAGGAGAGTTATTATGGCCTTGCAAGTCCTGACATTTGCCTCTAAAGAAGATGAAGACTCTATGGCAGCAATTTGGACTTGAGGATGTGGTTCGGGTTGAGATAGGAATTTTCCTTTCTCTTGCACACTCAAGGTTGTGTTCAGCTTGGTCAAATTATTCCTTATGTCATTGATGGCTTGAGAAGTTTGGTTATTTATGGTGGTTTGACTTTGCATGAACTGCTGAAGAGTAGAAGCCATTTGTTGAAATGGGTCATCCATGGGTCTTCTAGGGGCTGGAATTAGTGCATTTTGCTGCGTATGAGCTGAATATTGAGGTGCACCAACTCCCGGATGTGCTACATTTGTGGGATGATCATTTCTCCAGATGAAATTAGGATGATTTCTCCAACTTGTATTATAAGTGTTAGAATATGGTGCAGGAAAAGGCTTAGAAATCATGTTAACAGGATGAGAAGCATCACACAAAACTTCTTTAAAAGTTGGAATAGTAGGACATTCAGATGTTACATGGCTAATATTCTCACAAATGTTACATTTTCCTTGTTTTGGAATGCCCTGAATTTCATGCACTTTCTTTAACTCAATCACCTCCAATTTTTTTGACAATAAGGCAAATTTGGCTTTCAAATCATCCTCCTCATTTAAAACATATTTACCCCCTCCACTTACGGTCCTCAATGGTTCAGCTCTATCCTAGACACAAGAAGTGTCCCATGATTGAGTATTTTCAGCCAAGTAATCAAAATATGCAAATGCTTCTTCCGGTTCCTTATTAAAGAATTCTCCATTACACATGGTTTCGACAAATTGTCGCATCTTAGGTACCAAAGTTTCATAAAAAAACCTAATGGTGTGCCAATTCTTGTAACCATAGTGTGGACAAGCATTTAAGAGATCTTTGAATCTTTCCCAACTTTGATAAAAAGTTTCATTTTCTTTTTGAGAAAAATTCATGATTTGTCTCTTTAAAGCATTGGTGCGATGCATTGGGAAAAACATTTTCAGAAATTCAGCTTGCATTTCTTGCCATGTTCTAATGGATCTTGGCTTCAATGCATTCAACCATGTTTTTGCTTTGTCCTTAAGAGAAAAAGAAAACAACTTCAATCTAATAATCTCCTCAGTATAGTTTTGATCAAAAAATGTGGAGCATACTTCCTCAAACTCCTTGAGGTGCAAGTATGGATTTTCAAAATCCATCCCATGAAAATGAGGCAATAATGATATCATTCCATGTTTAAAATTGAAATTATGAGCATTCAAAGGTGTAATGATGCATGATGGAGTGGTGGTCCTAACAGGATGCAAATATTCTCTAAGTGTTCTGTGGGATTTACCATTTCTCTATCATTGTGTCCTTCTTCTTCAGTCATGTTACTATGAGTGTCAAATGATAATTCAAATGCTTAATTAAGAGAAACAGATGATGCACTTGATGATGAGGTTGATGATTCAGTCCTAACAAGTCTATATGTGCTATCTCTAGCCCAACCAGACATGCAAGTTCAGCACAAAACAAGATAAAAGTAAACAAGTAAAATGAGAGGTAAAGATATCACCCAAGCTGTGAAGAGGTTCACAGCTCCACAAACGTCCTCTCAGGAAAAAGAGAATGCTTTGACAAACACCCGTTGTCCCCGGCAATGGTGCCAAAAACTTGATCAGCTTATAATTTTGTCTTCCAAGCGTAGAAGCTGTCAAAGTAACATAAGGGTAAATCCCAAGATCGAATTTACAGAGACAATGGGAATTAAGCAAACATTTTATAATCATAAGATAAAATATTGACGTTTATGGTGACAAGAGATTTCGAGAAGAAGAAAGTCTTGAACTAAAATGTGGACTATTTACTAAGAAAGTGTGTAGCAAATGAATTAAACTTTGTAAGAAACAATAAAACAAACACTTGGGATGCAATTTTCACCCACTGATTTGGAGATGAATTTACTTCTCTTTTCATCTTCTCTCAACCATGCCCCCCATTCCTAAAAGTTATGATCGGATAATATTGCAATGAACTACAATTCTTAGCCTAACAAAACTACTTGATAGATTATATAATAGTTGTAAGATAGTGAAAAAAAGTCATCAAAGTCTTGTTATTTGTTCAAGTATTAATTGTGCTTTTATGACTACAACTAATCTAAACCAAGAATAAAGAACTTCAATCCTTTTTAGATGTAAACTAGAATATCATCCAACAAGTTAATCATTGAAATTACATAACATTGAAGAAAATCTACTCCAAAACAGTCATAAGTTACTCATTGAATCCCAAGTCTAAAAATCTAGTCCATCATTTTTAAATAGATAATCTCTTTAAGCATTTATGAGTCTATTGAAAACCAAAGTAAAAATAATCAAGAAATAAGTAAATAAAAGAAATAAAACAAGAAGAAGCTACTGCACAGAAAATAAACGTAAACCACACAGAAAAAAATAAAAGCCAGCCGACGCCTAAAAGCTTAAGAAAGAAGAAACTGGAAGGAAGCTAAAAACGTAAAGCAAGATAAAAGATATTAACTAGCCGACTAAAGTCTACAACCCAAAAAAAACAGGAAATGAAAATAGAAATAGGACTCAAAAGAGCAGGACTCAAAAGAGCAGCTTCCCCCTCGTCTGAAAAGTAACTAAACTAAAACAAGTAAAAAAAATGCAAACCAGCCGACTAAGGTGTGGAAAGAACACTACAAACCGAACGAAAAGAAGTAAAACAAGAAACTCGGAGAGTGAGCTTCCGCAAACCAACAAAAAGAAAACTCAACACTAGATGAATCCAATCTCAAACCAAGAGAGAGAGGGTTCCGTCCCCTAGTTCTGCAACGTTAACGAAGGAAAAAAAAGAACAAAATGTAAAGTAAAAAGGAAAAAGACCAGCTGAAAACAAAACTAGAACTAAGAACTAACTACTAAAAACTACTGAGAACGAAAAGGAAGTGGAAATTAATGAAAGAAGCCGCCTGTCTACCTAACGAAAAATGAAAGAGTTAAAAAACTGCAAAGAAAACTAAAACGTGAAGCCAGGAAAAAATATTCACTAGCCAACTAAAGTCTGAAAATGAAAGAAAAGGAATGCTAAGAACTCCCTAGCAAAACGAAAAAAAAGAATAATAATCCGTCTGCTGCCTAGGTCTCAAACGAAAAAGACTGAAACAAAAAAAAAGCAAGTAAAGTAATCTCAAACGCGAGAGAGGGAGAGTTCCATCTACCCCCTTTGCAGTCTATAAACTAGGAAAAAAATAACTTCTAGCTGACTCAAAGCTCAAGTCTGGAAAGTAAAAGTGCTAAAAATGAAAAGCAACCGAAAAGAAAAAAAATAAATGAAAACCAGAGTGCTGGAGAGCTTCTGCCCCTGTTCTGAAAAACATAAGAAGGAAAATGAACTTTAGAACTAACTACTTTGCTGCGCCGAACGAAAACAAAGTGGGGGAGTGAAAAATGAAAGAAGTCGCCCCTTCTTTCCCTTTCCGTGCGTGAGTGTCCAGCTTGAGGCCTTCGACATGCTCCTACAGTGATCTGCTGTGTGCAGAGGAAGTGCTATTGATTCCCATTAGATTAGTTTCCTCAAAACCATAATCAATTCTTCTATTTCCTCGTAGGTTTCACTCTTTCTTTCCTTCCATAAATGCCCTACAATATATAAATGAAATGATATTATAGTTTAATTATTTCAAGGGCAAATATAAAACTTTGATGTGCAAAAAATATTAGCATCAATAAATTTTTCATTAAGTATTAAAATTTGAAGCATAATTAAGTGTTTAACCCTTCTTTGATGTAATAAATCACTCACTAAGACAACTTAATTATGCATTTCTAATACTTCATCAAGAACCACACCAGAGACACAAGCAAGCAGGCATACAACATAGCCTCTGTTGTGAGGTAAAGGGGGATGATATTTGTGTATTCCAGTTGCCTACAAGTCGATGGTCTGATGTATTATAATTATTCTAATTTTTCATCTCTTTGGTCTGATGTATTATAAAGATTATATGATGGCAATCTAAATAAAGTGGCTACAGCTTTACACGAAATCTAGAGGAGAAGGAATGATCTTGTGTTTCAAAATCAATTCAAAAGTCCAACTATGCTAATGCAAATGGCAACTTAGTCTGGTCCAATTTCTCATTCTCAATAAGGCTATGTAAACTGATGGACATCACAAAGCTTCAGTTATTCAAGATAGACAAATATTACAACCCTCACAAGCTGGTAATCTCAAAGTCAATGTTGATGCATTATTCATAAAAGAGAAGGATATGACGGCTGTAGGTGTTGTGGTACATCATAAAAGAGAAGTCCAACAAGTTCTAGCTGCCCCGAGATACCAATTAAATGGAAGAAGATACCAATTAACAGTACATGACATCAATGTTATTATAATTGATAGAGATAAATTTATGTCTACAAGAAAAAATGTTCATCGAATTAATAATAATTAAGCTGCTTAATTATCGAAGTGTATATGTGCATCCTTAATAATGTGGAAATATTGAACAAGGCATTGCTTTGTGAGCAAATTATAGCATAAATGGTGATATAAATATAGGGAATGAGATTAATTGTCGGTATTTTGAGTTACTGTTATATGCTTTGGGATGTTGGATTACGGACAATATGTTCAAGATCAGGAGATTAAGGCCGAGAGAGTTCGATATATTTATTCAAATCAAGGAGGAGTTTATTTATTCAAATCAAGGAGGAGTTAATTTAGAATTTCTCAAAACTTGCATGGGAAGTTGAACTTTATATATTGAATTACATGGAACTTTCCCTGACAATGACCCTTGATTCTAGGGAATATTTTTAAGGCCCCTAGCTATTCCAATCTTCCAATACTAATGTGAAACATTCATGTATATCTTTTGGTATAGAACTAAATTAAAGTTGGATTATAAGTGTTTTACTAAATGTTACCAATGCTACTGCCTTTGCTTTATTTCATTTTTCGATGTCTTTTTGGCCATTTCTCCACACTTGCTAGTGTACAAGAAACACATTGAAGACTAACCTTACCTTGTATCAGTAATGCTTTAAGAAAACATGCCAAGGAGCTGCCATTTTAGTTGAATTAATTAAATCTAATTATCATGATGCTCATTAGGATCTACAATAGATATACTGTTTTTCAATTAATTCCTGCATGGAATAGATAACAATAATAATCACTTAAGATCATGAGCAGTACTTCATGAAAAGAAACTACAGCTAGAAGAATAATTTTCTCATTTATCACGAGTAAAAGAAGCTTAATTAACTGTGTCCCATTTTCCACAAGATCATATCCTAATGGGAGGGAAACATTTGTTGTTTTCTCAGAAAATGACATATCAAATAAAGAGCCTTAAGATTTTCAGTTATTTATGTTTTCTGTACGTAACTGGACATTGCCATTTTGTTCTGTAATTCGATTGGTCAATGCTTTTTTAACACAAGTCTAAAGCAGACCCACCTCTGCATATTATTTCGGCTTCTGTTTTCTTTCTTTCCAAGCATAAATATTTAGTTAGAGGATAGAGTTGCATGCTTATTGGACAACTAGTGTTGATGAGTGCCAACCAATTTGAAAGAATATGAAAGCTTGCTAGTGCACAAAGTATACTAGTGTTGAAGAAAAATTTTGATGAAACCTAATTTAGGTTACTACATGGCATAAAATAGCAATTTGAAACAAAATGAAAGAGAAAAGCAATTTGTCATAAAATACAACAATTTCTTTTAACTACTTTAGGCTAATTGGATTGAGTAAAATTCAGGTTGCATATATACTAATTTCTACTTGACCTAAACGCATTTATAAAATGGGAAAAAAATAGATGTTCTTACCACGAATGAATCATCCCAACTGAGTGGGGGAAAGGAAGGGGAAGAGGCGATACCAAAAACCCTTTGCCACCAAGAAAAGGATCGTGCTACAATAATAACACAGGGGAATAGGAAAACACAAAAGGGGAGCTTTTTGTGGAAAAAATTGCAGAAGATTCTGTCAAACACAGCCGCTGGTGTTTACTGTGCTAAGAGGAAATGTAGCAAATTCAATGGGTGGAGGCAGTGAGTTAGTGGTCATCTTCGGTGGAGGAACATAGCCATGAAGGGGGGAGTGATTATGCAAATTAGAGGAACAAGAAAACATACCGTCACAAAGAAACTATAACCTGAAAATTAGCCTCAAGTCTGCAAGTTCCCATCCTAATATAGAAGCACTGTGCCCTAATGCTCAGTGAAAGGGGAGAACTACTCGAAATTGAAGTGAGAAAGCCACGAATATACACGAACTAGGGGGAGAAGGGGGTGGGAAAATGGGACTCCGAAAAGTGAAAGAGAGGTAAGTGAACGTGTGTGCCTTGTGAATCCTTCAAGCCAAACGTTCCATTCGCACCAAAACAAAGGTGACCGTCGGGATTTTCAGGTGGAGGTAGGGAGAAAAGGTTTTGCCGAAGAAGCAAACACGGGGAATTGTCTGAACACGGGGGAAGAAAGGTACTGTTGGGGGAAACATGTTGGGGCGGGTGGTGGGGGGAAATAAAAAGAGATTTCACACTTTGGTGCCCACTTGAATCCCGACATAGCTCCCAGCGTCGTAACAAAACATTTTTATTTGTAGCGCCATTAATTGCCGCTATTATAAGAAAAAATGCTATAACAAATAATTCAAGTGAAGTAAATCCGGAAAGTTGAGGTTTCTGTTAAAATATTTTTAGCGATGTGAAAAACACTGCAAATAATAACCATTTGCAGCGTGTTTATTTGGTTATTATTTGTAGCAATTCAAAAAGCGCTGGCTAAATTGTATTTTCTTGTAGTGTGTGTTGTCATGATCTTGACACCTCAATTTCCACGTGTCCATATGTGGGAGTTGGGGGCGTCACAATCTACATGGGAGGATGATCATGTTATCATCTAAACACTGAACAAGATTATTGAAGGAACTACAGGTATGCACATGAAAAACTTGTTCAATCTGCCCCGGTTTTATAATATCTAAACAAACCTATTAAATTTACAAACTAGCTAGAACAGCATATTAATGCATGATGCCTTTAAGATAATTTCATATTTTTTTTTCACTCTATGTACTCCTCAGTTCTCACCCACCAAGAAGATTGTAGAAGAACAAACAAAAACCTGGAAAGAAGAGAATTTTTGTAACTAAATTTTTATGATGAAAATAAAGTCAGTCTTTACACGATATTTTGTGATAATTTTGATGATGTGCGAAACCAATCCAAGCATAAATTCAAAATTAACAGACGGCAGTAAACAAAAAATAAATAGAAACTTATATATATTCACATAAATAGACAAAGCATACCTCTGGTTTGTGGTAGAACAAGATCAAGATCATGGCCATGGGGTCAACACAACATTTCTAATTGCTCGAGCAATTCCAGAAATAACGTATTTCCAATAACATGTATATTATTACTATGAAGAAAAGTTGTTCTTCATCTTACTTTTTGTTGAGGGAAAAATGAGCGTATTGGCATATTCTTTTGAAAACCTGTGTAAAATAGTGTTGTAACAAGTGTTGTTGTGGAAAGGCTTGAAGATTGGTCAAAGAAAGTGACTTCGCTCGACCCTCGCTCGACGGAGCGCTCGAGCGAACTCAGGCAGATTCAACTGCTCGACCCTCGCTCGACACTGAGCACGAGCGAACTCAGGCAGATTCAACCGCTCGACCCTCGCTCGACACTGAGCTCGAGTGAACCCAGGCAGAGTGTGTCGCTCGACCCTCGCTCGACACTGAGCTCGAGCGAATTTAGGCAGAGTCGACCGCTCGATACTCGCTCGACATGTCGCTCGAGCGAACTTAGGCAGATTGTCTCGCTCGACCTTCGCTCGATACTTCTCTCGAGCCAATGTTCCAGATCTCTTACAATGTAGGGTTTTGAAGTGCCTCATTTGATGGGAACTATAAATAGAACAGCTTAACTTCAGTTCTTGGTGTGGAGAATCAGAGCAAAAACCCTAAGGGCCTCCAAGAACTTCTTAGAGCAAACTCTCCTCCATTTGTTTGATTCTCTCTTGGATAAACATTTCTCCACCACAACACATTCAAAATCAACTCTTACTTGAGTCCATTGAAGTGGACATTTTTGTTGGCCAGAAGAGTCTGGAACTACCGTTGATGCAGAGATCGAGAGGTTCTCGTGGGAAGCTATAGGAAGGTCGGAGTTCCGACACTACATGCGTGTAGAGATCGAGTGGGTCACTCGTGGTATTGCAAGTCAAGTTTAGCTACTACAAAGATTTTGTGAGTATCTCTAAATTGGTTGTAACAAACTAAAATTTCTATAGTGGATT
This sequence comes from Carya illinoinensis, assembly GCF_018687715.1. Taxonomy (NCBI): domain Eukaryota; kingdom Viridiplantae; phylum Streptophyta; class Magnoliopsida; order Fagales; family Juglandaceae; genus Carya; species Carya illinoinensis. The sequence continues at coordinate 32,834,375 of NC_056759.1, forward strand.
TGAGGTGATGTCTTAGACCCGGAGTGGTTTTAGATTTTGAAGATATTCTTCAAATGAGTTTCCACTCCGTGATCAAAATCATGTGTTGATTATTTGTGTTATTTGATTAATTTATTAACTGCTTGTTTGTCTAATTTTCAAAAGGCCATAAAAAATTGGCTTACACCTATTCACCCCCCCTCTAGGTGTAGTGTTGAGCAAAACTATTGCTTTTTCAATTGGTATCAGAGAGGGTTCACTCCGCTAGGATTTAGTTTCTGAGTGTGATCCTGCTGTAGTGGTTTAAATGGATAGGTCTCAATCACTCACATCTCCACCATATTTTGATGGAAACAGCTATGCTTATTGGAAAGTGAGAATGAGAGCATTCTTGAAATCTGTGGATGAACGAGTATGAGTTTCCATAACAAATGGTTGGACAGAACTAGAGGTTCTTGTTGACGGAGTTCGAACTCCCAAAAGTGTTGAAAATTACTCTAGGGATGAAATAAGTGAGTGCGGTTGGAATAGCAAAGGGCTTAATGCAATCTTTATGGCTGTATCCCAGGAAGAATTCAAACGGATATCAATGTGTCAAAATTGCAAAGAAGCTTGGGATATTCTTGAGATTACCCATGAAGGTACCAAGGCTGTAAAGAATTCTAAACTTCAAATGTTGACTACTAGTTTTGAAGAGTTGAGAATGAAGGATGATGAAACATTTGATGCTTTCTATGCCAAGCTAAATGATATCGTCAACTCTCGCTTTAATCTAGGAGATAAAATTCCTAAGAATAGAGTTGTGAGAAAAGTTCTCAGATCTCTTCCTGAGAGATTTCGTCCTAAGGTTACGGTTATTGAGGAAAGCAAAGATGTGGATACTATGAGAATTGAAGAATTGGTGGGCTCCCCCCAAACATATGAACATACTCTTCCAATGGACAAGAAGCATAAGTCCATAGCACTCAATACTGTTAGAGAGGAGTCAGATGAGTCATTCGATGATTTGGCTATGAGTGACAAAGAAATAGCATTTTATGCTAAGAAATTCAGGAAAATGTTTGTGGCTAGAAATAAAAAGAATCAGAGCCTAGAGAAGAAAAAGTTTGAAAGATACAACAGAGGCTCAAGTTCAGGGAACAAGGATAGAAACTCTGAGAAGCACACTAGAACAAATAGAGATACGGGTCAGTCCAGTGTGCAGTGTCATGAATGCCATGGTTTTGGACACATTCGCCTGGAATGTCCAAACTACAAAAAGGCAAAAAAAAAGAGCAAAAATTGCATCCCTAAGTGAGAGTGAATCAGAGTCAAGTGATTCATCAAGGAACTCTTCCCTAAAAAGAAATCTGAATTACATGGCATTCACTGTCTCGGTAGATAACAAGAGTCAACACAGTGAAAATGTGTCGGATGATGAGAGCAAGTCTGGAAATGAATCTGAATATGAAGATGAGTTGCAAGAAGTTTATGAGAAGTTATACAAGGAATGTGTTAAATTGAGGAAACTCAACAAAGTGCACATTGAAAAGATAGACTTCATTAAAAGAGAAAATGAAGAGCTTCAAGGCAAATTAACTGAGACCATTGTTCTAGCTGATCAGTTTAAAATGAAGAAGGTGTTTCTGGAAGATGAGTTAAAAACTCATGAAAGTGAGATAACCTTACTGAAAGAAAAGCTGAAATCCTACTCCAGGGGGAAACAAAAGTTGGATGAAATCCTAAGTTTTGGAAAGTCCCTAGTGACAAGAGTGGACTAGGATATGATACAGTAAACTCTGAAACTGCAACCACCTCAAAGGTCTCCCACAAAAAAGAGAAGAAGATTGTGTTTGTTTGTAAATCAGCAGTCAATGGAAAGACTAACCCATCTGACAAGGGCAAGAAATCATCTCATGTCCAAATGGGTGTTCTGTCTCATGTGAAACCCAAAACTAGAAATGCAAGACCCATTTGTCATCACTGTGGTAAAACAAGTCATGTTGTAACGGAGTGTTTTAAGCTGAAAAGATACATCGCATATGAACATGCACCTTCTCAAAGCAAAAGTATGCACCCTCCAAACATGGGTAAACGTCTCATAACTGCTCCTAAATATACCTCTTCATTCAGGAGACAAAGAGATAGTAAAGAAAACTATGTGTGTCATAATTGTGGTAGGGCTGGCCACATCCGACCAAATTGCTATGAGCTTAGGAAGAATCACATGAAAAATGGAGATAGACAACCAAGAAGAGGACATCTGAATCTTTGGAGTCAAGTCATGGCCTTAACTAGGCAGAATGAGATGCTGAATGTCAAGTTAGACCAACTGTCAACTACCAAAAAGGGTGCTTCTCCAAAAGTTAGAAAGATGTGGGTCAGAACTGGAGAAAGAAACACATGTCATGTGGCACACATTGCTCTAAAGACTAGAGACACATATGTGTGGTACCTTGATAGCGGATGCTCACGTCACATGTCAGGTGATAGAAGTTTGTTTAAAACTGTTGAGGAATACAAGTGTGGAACAATAACTTTTGGAGATGGTGGAAAAGCTGATATAATTGGAAAAGGTGAAATTGATATACCTGGACTACCCGTCTTGAGGGAAGTACTGTTTGTTGATGGATTAAAAGCAAATCTCCTCAGCATAAGTCAAATGTGTGACAATGGTGCTGAGGTTCACTTTTCAAAAGAAAAATGCATTGTTTCAGATAATGATGGAAACTGCATGATGCAGGGAATGAGAACATCTGACAATTGTTATGGCATCACTCTTAATTTTCAATATAGTTGCAACAGTGCTAAGAGTAAGGCAACAGACCTATGGCACCAAAGACTTGGACATGTGAATCATAAAAATCTATCCAAGATTGCCAATAAAGATATGGTGATAGGGTTGCCTGAGCTGAGTAAAGTGGTGACTCCTGTGTGTGGGTCATGTCAATTGGGAAAACAAGTCAGAACAGCTCACAAGAAAACTACGGTTATCCTAACTGAACAACCTTTGGAGTTATTGCACATAGATCTTATGGGACCCTCTAGAACTGAAAGCCTGGGGGGAAAGAGATACATACTGGTAATGGTAGATGACTTCACCAGATATTCATGGGTGGAATTTTTGAGAGAGAAAGATGAAGCTCCTAATGTGATTAAAATCTTGTGCAAGAAGCTTCAAAATGAGCAAGGAAAAGTAATAGGTAGAATTAGGAGCGATCATGGAAGAGAATTTGACAATTCAAATCTTGAGAGTTTCTATGATGAAGAGGGCATCAGTCAAGAATTTTCTGCCCCTATCACTCCACAGCAAAATGGAGTGGTCGAAAGAAAGAACAGGGTGATTCAAGAAATGGCTCAAGTCATGATACACAGTAGGAATGTTCCTACCCATTTCTGGGGAGAAGCTGTGAACACAACATGTCATATTGTGAATAGAGTCTATCCGAGACCAAACACTTCCAAAACACCATATGAACTGTGGAAAGGAAAGAAACCAAATGTGAAGTACTTCAAGGTGTTTGGACGCCAATGCTACATTTTGAGAGACAGGGAAAACTTAGCTAAGTTGGACCCCAAAAGTGATGAAGGGATTTTTCTTGGATACTCTAGAAACAATCGTGCGTATAGATGCTACAATCTGCACACCAGAACTGTAATAGAGTCCATAAATGTGGTAGTGAATGATGTTCCTGAAGAGAAATTGAATAAAGATGAGCCATCTCACTTACCAAGTGGAACTGAAAGAGAAGATAGTGATGCAGTAAGGGAAAACTTGGAGTCCGCATCAAAAAAGATAAGAAGCTAAAAGGAGTCTTCTTCAAGAGTAAAGTTGAATCATCTCCAAGAAAATATTATAGGAAACATAGATGAAGGGATGAGACTAAGAAGAAAAGTGATAAATCAATTGGCTCACTCAAGTTACATCTCACAAATTGAGCCAAAAAGGGTTGAAGAAGCCTTAAGTGACGAGAATTGGTTAAATGCGATGCATGACGAAATAAATCAATTTGTGAGGAACAATGTGTGGTACTTGGTGCCAAGACCAGAAAGTCACAATGTGGTAGGCACAAAATGGATTTTCAAGAATAAGTCTGATGAGAATGGAATCATTGTGCGAAATAAAGCAAGACTAGTTGCTCAAGGGTATGCCCAGATGGAGGGTATAGACTTCGATGAGACTTTCGCTCCGGTTGCCAAACTTGAGTCAATTCGAATTCTGTTGAGCATCGCTTGTCATATGTGCTTCAAGCTCTATCAAATGGATGTCAAGAGTGCTTTTCTGAATGGAGTTCTCTAAGAAGAAGTATATGTTGAACAGCCAAAGGGTTTCAAGGATCCAAAATATCCTAGTCATGTCTACAGGCTGAAGAAAGCTCTTTATGGCCTAAAACAGGCTCCCAGAGCTTGGTATGAAAGACTAACTTCCTATTTGGAGAATCACAAGTTTTTGAGAAGAAATATTGATAGGACATTATTCATCAGAAAAGCTGGAGAAGACATAACAATTACTCAAATTTATGTGGATGACATTGTTTTTGGATATTCCATTGACACTCTGGCTCTTGAGTTTGCTGATGAGATGAAGAATGAATTTGAGATGAGCATGGTAGGTGAACTAACCTTTTTCTTGGGACTCCAAGTAAAACAATTGAATGATGGGTTATTCATATCTCAATCCAAATATGCAAAAGATCTTATCACAGAATTTGGATTAGATGGCAAGAGCCATGCTAGAACTCCCATGAGTACTAGTGTTAAGCTAAGCGCTGATCTGTCAGGCAAGGATGTTGAGCAATCCTTGTATAGGAACATGATTGGGAGTTTGTTGTATCTCACTGCAAGTAGACCAAACATTGCCTTTAGTGTTGGGGTGTGTGCTAGATTTCAAGCCAATCCAAAATAATCACATTTGATAGCTGTCAAACGCATACTTCGTTATGTGAATGAGACGATTAACTATGGGATTTGGTATTCTAGAGACTCTAACACTGAACTTGCAAGCTATTCAGATGCTGATTGGGCAGGTAATGCAGATGATAGGAAAAGCACCTCTGGTGGGTGTTTCTATGTCGGGACGAATTTGGTAGCCTAGATAAGTAAGAAACAAAACTCAATTTCCATGTCCACGGCTGAGGCTGAATATATTGCTGCAGGGAGTTGTTGCATGCAATTGTTGTGGATGAAGCAAATGCTATGTGACTATGGCATTGCCCAAGGTGTGATGAGCGTCTATTGTGACAATACTAGTGCTATTAACATTTCAAAAAATCCTGTCCAACACTCTAGGACCAAGCACATTGACATTAGGCACCATCTCATTCGGGAGCTTGTGGAAACAAAGGTTGTGACTCTTGAGTATGTTCCCACCGAACATCAACTAGCCGACCTTTTTACAAAACCCTTGGATAAGCTTCGGTTTGAACTTCTTAGAAAGGCTATTGGGATTTGTGCTTTGACATAAGCCCTGAAACATGCATAACATGCATTACATGTTTTTCATGCACTTTCATTTTTTTTTGTTGTTGATGTTTGGGTTGTATTTGTTAGTTGTTTAGTTTCATTGTCATTGATTGCTGCCCCTACATGCACTCCATGATTGCGATATATAATAGTGGGGTTGTTAATTCTAAAATCTAGGTGCATGTATCTTTTGAGATTTGTATCATATCTATGTTTTACAAAGGTTTGGAACATGAGCATCTCGTGTAATCTATGACTGGTATCACACACTTCACTTCAAACTCGGTCAATTGACATTTCACCACTTGTGAGTTTATTAGGGAGGCAATCAAAAGTGGTAGGAAGCTCTATCTTCATAAAGAATTGACCACGGGTTAGATGACCTCATCATGGTTCGTTTGTGCAAAAATATATATCTCAAAAGGAAAAGAAAAAGTGAAGTTGTAAAAAAAAAAAAAAAGGAAAAAAAAAAGAAAGAAAAAAAAAAGGTGAAAAACGGAATAAGTTTTCTGTTTTCTTGAACATACTGAAACAAGTATTTAAACAGAAAGATTCAGGTCCTAGCAGCATTGGGTTTGACTTTCTGTATCTTGAATGAGCTTCCCAAGCACTTATGGTTTCATGTTCTGCCCAACCCCGCTCATGCCTTACGGTTGAAATTTCTTGATTGAGCAAGGACCGCTTTAAACACGTACGTCTATATTACTTGTGATACTTTATTTTTAACTGAGTGTTTTATGGGAATATGATGCTTCTCTACATTTGATATGTACTCTTGGTGTAAAAATTGACATTCCTAGTATTTGTCCAAGTCATGTGAGTGTTGTGTGCTTCAAAACTGGGCAAAATGTGATTTTCTGGTGGTCTCGCTCGACCTTCGCTCTACTCCGCTCAAGCGAAAATCGCTCGATAGCCGCTTGAGGGTTTTAAGTTCGCTCGAGCGAATGCCTGTTATAAAACTCGAGCGCCGCTCGAGCCGCTAGAGCACAGTGGCCTTTTTCCCCCTTCCGTGCGATTTTCTTCCTTTTTTTCTCAAATTTCTTCATTTAATCATGTGTTTTCCTTCCGAAATCATCTCCATATCAAGGTAAAGCCCTTTCTCTTTTGTATTTTCATGATTTGGTGGTTTTATTTTGGTTGTTGTCCGTGTGTTGTGCGCATATGGGTTTCGGATTCAGTTTTTGAGATTTTTCTTCGATTGTTTTCCATTTCTTTTGGTTTATTGAGGCTATTGTGGAGTCATTGTTGGGTTTTTGAGTGTATTTAGGAGGTTTTTGGAACTCCCATGGGCTTATGCCCGAGTTTATCACTTGGATGCACTCCAAGTGTTCGATAAAATGCCTAAATGAACTGTGTTTTCTCTTTTTCATCATGCATTGGCATAGCATTGTTCCCATATCTATTTCATGTCTATCCTAGGATTGGGACATCGTTTAACTAAGCTTGCATTGGGTTTGAGGGTATTTTAGTTTAGAAGTGGCGTTGGCTTGCAAATGGTTGGCATTAGCATGCATGTTGGTCATTCACATGAGTTGGCATTGGCATGCATATGGGACACTTTGGACTAGGCATTTATCATTGTTTTGAAAAATGAAGAGCGGCATAGGGCATGCACCAAGTCCGACATTGTCAGTTGGCATTGTTGAGTCAGCATGCATGCATTCATCACATCTTTGCATTGCCTTAGCCTTGTCTAACGTCTTTGACTATGTCTACAGCCGAAACCATGTCTCGACGTGTTCATCCTCGCCAAAACCCCCCTGTACCCGCTCAAGCTCACTTCCATAGTGCCCAAGCCCAGGAGTTGTATTCTCAGAACTTCTCGCATCGTACTCCCATAGTCGAGCGTAAAGTGGCCTTAGGTGAGCTTACCGAGACTATCATTCCCCGCATTTTTGAGTCTCGTCAGTGGCAGGCATTGACCACTGGTCATTCCACTTCTTCTGTGGAGTTGGTTATGGAGTTTTACTCCAATATTCATGACGTGTCTGTTGATGACTCGTTTGAAGTCAATCTCTGGAACGTTGTTTTCCGAATAACTCCGAGCATGATAGCGACTCTGCTAAATGCCCCTCGTGTGTCCTATCCCGAGTTTCCCTACTCACGGACATCTCCTCCCAGTCCACATGTCATTGCTAGTTGTCTTTGTGGTCGGCCTAGTAGTTGGGAAGGGACAACCCCTATCTCAACTGCTCGTTTTACTTCTAATCACCTCATTCTCAGTAGGATTGTTCTTACGAACTTAGATCCTACTAGTCATAATAGTGATGTGGGTCTTGACCGTGCCCTTCTGCTGTATGCCTTGATCAATGGTGTCTCCATTGATCTAGGAAGTTTTTTGTGTCGGGTTATTATTGAGGCTTATCGGTCTTCCAAAACACGGACTGGTTTGCCCTTACCGTGTTTAATCACCCGACTAGCTCCCTCTCAGTCTGTTGCTTTACATCCTCAGGAGCCTAGAATTGCACTTAAGGCTCCTATTGGTCATAGGACGGTCCAGTTGAGTCGTGCTCACACAACTCCACACCCTCTCCATGTTGAGCACCATCCTGCTCCCTCCTCTCAGCCTTCGAGCTCTCTACCATCTAGTTCTCAGCCGTTACCTCGGCCCCATCTAGCTCTCAGCCATCCTCCTTAGCCCCCGGTTCATTGGAGCCTAGTCTTCAGTAGGTACTTGAGTATCTAGCCCGCCTTGACACCACGGTTCACAGCCTTGATGTGAAAATTGATAACCTGCAGCAACTTGTGACTCAACACTTCAACGACATCGAGAGGCAGCTCAATGAGGATGATGAGGATGCCAATGGTGATGATTGAGACCCTTGGCCTCTTGTGACAAAAAAGGGGAGATATTGTTGAGGGGGAGTAGTACAGTAGTATTAACTCAGGGGGAGTGTGGAGTGTTACTTGTACTAACACATTTTTTTTGGGGGGAACAGCAGCTTTTGGTTATGTCTGTTGAATTATATCTCTTGTTAGCTGCTGTTGTTTGACTAATGTTTCTTGAACTCAATCTCTGATTTGTTGCTTAATGAAATATTTCTTTTCTAAAACCTATACTTGACATGACTGTTCATGAATTATGATTTGAGAATTGCAAATATGTTTTTGTGCATATGTGAATGGGTATGTTTAACCGTTTGCTAAGCGTGTGCAGAAATATTTCAACATGTTCAAGAATATGGATCTAGTTGGGTGTGCTAAGATTAAGTCATATGTATAGGTTAGAGGTTTTGTCACAGAAATGCCAAAGGGAGAGATTGTTGAGGGAAAAATGAGCGTATTGGCATATTCTTGTGAAAACCTATGTAAAATAGTGTTGTAACAAGTGTTGTTGCGGAAAGGCTTGAAGATTGGTCAAAGAAAGTGACTTCGCTCGACCCTCGCTCGACGGAGCGCTCGAGCGAACTTGGGCAGATTGCACCGCTCGACCTTCGCTCGACATACAGCTCGAGCGAACTCAGGCAGATTCAACTGCTCGACCTTCGCTCGACACTGAGCTTGAGTGAACTCAGGCAGATTCAACCGCTCAACCCTCACTCGACACTGAGCTCGAACGAACCCAGGCAGAGTGTGTCGCTCGACCCTCGCTCGACACTGAGTTCGAGCGAACTCAGGCAGAGTCGACCACTCGATACTCGCTCAACATGTCGCTCGACATGTCGCTTGAGCATACTTAGGCAGATTGTCTCGCTTGACCTTCGCTCGACACTTCACTCGAGCCAATGTTCCAGATCTCTTACAATGTAGGGTTTTGAAGCGCCTCATTTGATGGGAACTATAAATAGAACAGCTTAACTTCTGTTCTTGATGTGGAAAATCAGAGCAAAAACCCTAAGGGCCTCCAAGAACTTCTTAGAGCAAACTCTCCCCCATTTGTTTGTTCTCTCTTGGATAAACATTTCTCCACCACAACACATTCAAAATCAACTCTTACTTGAGTCCATTGAAGTGGACATTTTTGTTGGTCGGAAGAGCCTGGAGCTGCCGTTGATGCAGAGATCGAGAGGTTCTCGTGGGAAGCTATAGGAAGGTCAGAGTTCCGACACTACATGCGTGTAGAGATCGAGTGGGTCACTCGTGGTGTTGCAAGCCAAGTTTAGCTACTACAAAGGTTTTGTGAGTGTTTCTAAATTGGTTATAACAAACTAAAATTTCTATAGTAGATTTGAGGTGGTGTCTTATACCCGGAGTGGTTTTAGATTTTGAAGATGTTCTTCAAATGAGTTTCTACTCTGTGATCAAAATCATGTGTTGATTATTTGTGTTATTTGATTCATTTATTAACTACTTGTTTGTCTAATTTTCAAAAGGCCATAAAAAATTGGATTATACCTATTCACCCCCCCTCTAGGTGTAGTGTTGGGTAGAACCACTGCTTTTTCACTTTTTGTTATTTCCAATAACGTGTATATATATATATATATATATGTTAATGTTACATATTTTAAGTGATTTTAAATGTCGCAAACTTAAATAAATTAATATCACTTTAAATGCAACATATCAACACTTGTGACTAGTAATAAAAAATTTAAGATAAATATTGAAATGCCCATTATTGTTATTATATAAACATCATTAATTATTATTATTATTATTAGTGAAATTATTTGTACAATTTTAGAATTTGTAATCTTCACGCATTCTTTTTAAAAAAAAAAACAAATATGAAATTCACAAAAAAAAAAAAAAAAGAGGGGGGGGGGGGGGAAATGAACAATAACGGCCAGATTGATTAAGAAGTACTACAACAAAAAGAAATTAAAAAATAATAATAATTAAACACTATAAAGTATGTTAAAGAAAGAACAAGCTAGGCACCTTTTAGCTTTCTCTATTAATCAAGACGACCGTGAGACATGTCACGTATTATAAAATCCTTTGCTTCTCTTTTTAAAAGTGAGAATAAAGTTCTTTTGTTTAAAAAGAAAAGAATTACATACGGTGTGATGATCAAGAGCAACTTTGGAATATATAATATTGAGATGAGATCCGAAATATGTAAACGTTAGTAATTAGAAGATTTATTAATAGTAGTGAAATGATTTAAATTATGATATTTTACTGAGTTTTGAAAAAGAAAAAGACAGAAAAAGTTGAATAAAAAATATTATAAAGTTAAAATATTGTTAGAATATTATTTTTATTTTAAAATTTAAAAAATTTTATTAGTTTTTATGTTTTGTTTAAAAGTTTGGAAAAGTTAATAATTATATAATGATTAGATAAAAAAGTCAAGTATTTGAAATTAAAAACTATTTATGTTTGATTGATATTTGGGAAGTATTTATCTTACTAGAAATTTTGAGATTAGAAGAGATATATATAATTCCATGCACGGGAGCGCACTAGAGCTAGTACTGTCATTGGCTGCTCTCGAGATATATCCGTTCTGACAATCTTCCCTGTTCCTATTGTAGAAGGAGAAATGAGAGAGATGGATTTCGTCTCATTCATGGAGGCACCGAGTCAGGAAATGGAGACGACCTTGTTTGAAAAGGCCATGTTAGGGAAATGGGATGAGGTCGTCAATATATGTATGGAAAATCCAATGGCTCTAGTCTCCAGCATCACCAGGTTACAGGACACAGCATTACACCTAGCTGTCTCGGACGGCCAAGAACAGACGGTCAGGAAACTGACACAGATCATTTCGGAGCAACCAAATCCAGAAATGGTTCTTGGAGTTGCAAACAAGAGAGGAAACACTCCTCTCCATTTTGCTGCATTGATGGGGAATGTGGCCATGTGTAAATGCATAGCAGTGGTTGATTGTTCGTTGATTGCTCTTCGTAATCATGAGGGAGAGACTCCTCTTTTCATGGCTGTTCTCTTCGGAAAAACAGAAGCTTTCCACTGTCTTGTCCAGATGCTTACGTTGGATGAGGTCTATAGTTGCTCCAGGAGGAAGAATGGTGACACAATCCTTCACATCGCCATTTCAGGAGACCATTTTGGTGGGTATTGAATTGAAACTCATTTTCTATCTCTAGATCGATTGTCAAATAAGAACAATTAACGCAAAGTGATCTTTTTCCCTCTGGTTATTCATTGATCCTAACGAACTAATATTGCTTCGTATACAGATTTGGCATTGCAAATAATTAAATTGTTTGGAGAAGTACTGGTAAATGCTGTCAATGAGGAAGGAATCGCTCCTCTCCATCTTCTAGCTGAAAAGTCTTCAGCTTTCCCAAGCGGGAGCCGCCTTGGATTTCTCAAGAGAATCATTTATCATTGTATGTATCATCGAATCATCACTGCTTAGCATTTAAAAAAGAAAAGAAAAAGAAACTACGTACTGATCATTCAGGGATCCATGTATCCATTCTTCTTAGAGTAAGGATACCAATAAAAAAAATTTCAGATAAATTATATTTAATTGCAAAAGATATATTTACCATTGACATGCCTAGCTAGTTGATAAGATATATAGTATTTGATATTTTTTGCAAGATTCAATTTTGAATATTTTTTTTTATAAACCGGCATATCAACAATAATGTAAAGCTTTAACTTGTAAATAAAAGAATATTTAATCACTTTTTATAATGCTATTTTATTATTGAAGTTCTAGCACATAATTTTTTTGTGGTAAAATAATTATATGAATATTATTATGCTTATTTAAGTAGCAATTTATTATCATTCTACCATTATAATGAGATGTTGTATTAAACTAAAAGAGGATTATTATTTTTTTTAAGTATTGCTACTATGTCGTCTCAATTATACTTATCACTTTATTTCATTGAAGTGGTACTAGTATATGGTTTCACGTGATTTATTAAAAAAATTAAAAAAATATATATTTAATATATACAAAAAGATGAAGACTGAAACGACCTCTACCCATTTTGTGTTTGTATTTTTATTTTTAATTTTAATTTTTTTAATAATGAGACAGAATTAGTAATATAACTATGGCGGCATAGTAGTATTCTACTAGCTTACAATTCTATTATCTTTATCGTCCATTTAATTTTTTAATTGTGCAATTAACATGGTGAAAACTAATAAAGAGTTTCCAAATAATCTAATGCAAATTTGAAAGATGATGAAAGAATATAACTAGGTAAAGGTTAAATGAATCATGTATAGCTAGCATTTCTCTTGTATGATAATATGATATTGTTTTTGTTTGTATGACATTAATTACGACTTAATTTGGTAAATATAAATATTATTAATTGGTGGATTATTATCTTTTGCTGTTACTTTGGAAGGCATATTTGTTGATGAGCACAAGGCGGTACCACACGATTATTATGATCACCAGCTCCCCATGCAACCGATAGATCAAGGAGGACGTCCTAAATATGAAAGGAATCCAAATTATCCCGACAACTACAGATCAACATGCATAAACTTCTTTCGATTGTTTTGGAATTTCATTACATTAGGTATGTAACTGGTTGTTTTTCCTTCTTTTCTTAACTGTGAATTTTTTATAAACATCGCAGGATGACAAAGTGCACCGGCCAGGTGAGGGCCGGGCAGAATATATATATATATATAGAGCTGCTATGAGTACGGTTCACTTTACTGACTTTAGCAGTTTAATTATTTTAACAAACAAACCAAGATTAAACAAAAAAAGCTTTAACTTTTTTTTTAATTATTTTATTTTATTTTTTTATTATTATTAATTTTTTTTTTTATCAAACAAGCCAATGCAAAGTTATTTAATGTAATATATATATATATATATATATACACGGATCAACTATTTTTATAAACTCAAATTGGTTTGTCCAGATTTTTAAAAAAAATTATAAGATGTAAGACACATATATAATCTATTTTGTGATAATTAAAAAGTGAAATAATTTTTTACAAGTACGTACATGAAGATTATTGAAGTAAGAAAATAATAATAAAAATAATTAATTTAAAAATATATATTATAATACGAATTTCAATAATGAGAATTTATTGCGTTTAAGAAATAACAAATCAATCAAGCAACTTGATCATGCAGAAAGTGGAACTCGTTCAAGAAAATATAGTTTGGTAGTTATAAGCTTGAGATCGACTCGATCACAATCGAATAAAAATAGCAAGGCCAGGCCTAAACATTGGTCAATACTTAGTTCGATCGAGTCGTCTCCATTGCAACTCGAGGAATAACTTTTACCAAATCTGCCATTTCATGTTGATCATGAAATTGCAACTAACTACTAGTTTCAAGCTGCATGCATCTAACACTTTGTTGGCATTAGAAACATTAATACCATACACAAATGCATGCAGACTAGCTAACGTACTGGTGCAGTTTCATTTTTGTTTCTATATATTATTCATTTGCTATGCGCTACAAACTGAGCTTCATGACTTCTCTCTCTCTCTCTCTCTCTCTCTCTCTCAAGTTCTAGTCGCCATCGGAAGGAAGGTTGGAGTACACACAGATGAAGAGAACCAAAGACAGGCAGGAAATCCAGGCAAGCAATGCGAGCATATGATTCTAATTTTTGTTTGAAAGCAAGCTCAAATGAGGAAACATTCGAACCAAAACAAACAAAAAAGAAAACACTGATTAAAATTCACAAACAATATTGTTTGTGACAGTAAAATTGTTAAATTAGTAATATAGATTGTTTCTGACAGTAAAATTGTTAAATTAGTAATATGTAGACTGATTGTGAAGTTAATGGGAGAAAATTGTTGTACAAACGACATCCTAGTTTCACAATCTAACCTTGATCAATCACTGAGGTTAGCCTGGGATAAGGTACAAGAACTTTTGAGGTTCATTAATTATTTTGGCACGAGAAATGCTAGCTAGGTTTACAAAGAGACTTATAAAAAATAAGTTTACACATCGATATATCACCTGATATTATTTCATAACTCGATCCATTTGTAGGTTTAACATTTCTCATGCATATTGACATTATGATGAATTACATGTATCTTCTTATACAGAAATATTCAAAGCCACCAAAGAAGCAGCTTGGTACAAAATTTTCAAGTTTGCAAACAGGATGATGCTGATCGTTCTTGGTCTAGGTATATATGTCAGTATACAACGTCCAAGTTATAACTATTTCTACTGAGCATTATTATCTTCTACTATACTTTTAAAAAACAGCGTTCATTTGTTTCAAAATTTAAGGTATTTTGTGTATTATGTTAATAAGGACTTCCCACGATAAAAAAGATATATGAAGAGAAGCAGCAGCACATATTATCGATTCAGATCATGAACGAACTTCTAAAGGGTGTTAACATGTACGAATATTATCACGCTGGCACGAAGCCCTTGCAAGCTTTGGATACACCAGCCGGAGAAGTTCAGGACGAATCAAATCCATATTCAAGTGTCTTTAGCGGTATTGGTGATTTTTCTGAAGCTGAGAACATAGAGGGTAAGCCATGCACGATCCTACTTGATATATACACACACACACACACTTCTTTCTGATCATTAATTATCTAGCTAGCTAGCTAGCAATTAGTATTGTTGAGTCTCTGTGTGTATTGTTTAATCAACTTATCTTGTAAAAATCAAAAGATGTGGGAGGAAGCAGTGAAATTGGAAGAAATCTTGAAGCTAGCGGTGGCCAGCAAAACAGTCGTAACAGAGTTGGGAAAAGAGCTTCACTTGAGGATGGTAAGTCCCTTTCCACATCAGTACTATATATCCTTATAATATTTTGGTAATAAACGACTCGGAAAGACCCTTGTCTTCGGAGCATGGAGTTTTGTGTTGAAGGATACTTATGGGAGCATGGAGTACTTTGTCTCCCTAAATAACTTAGTAATTTTGTTTTAAGTAGATTCCATTTTAATGATTATTAAAAGGAACTATAAACATGACCAATTTGATTGCATCATGAATCAGTCCATAATGTTGGCCACTTTGCATATGATCAGACTTAATTCCAATCATCCAGTCCCTCATAACAGGCCAGCCCCGTTAACAAATTTCATCCTCCTCTTCCTTATTATTATTGATGTTATTTTGCTGAACTTTTGCGTTAACATAATATTGCAGGGAAGGAAATGAAAGCGGAAATGGAAAAGGAGACTGCTATATTAATTGCTGCTAGAAATGGCATTGCCGAAATGGTGGAGAAAATTCTAGAATTGCTTCCCGTTGCCATACATGACGTGAATGCAGAGAACAAAAATGTAGTGTTGGTGGCGGTGGAGAACAGACAACCACATATATATCAACTCTTGTTACGAAGAAATATCCTCATCAGAGATAGTGTGTTCCGGGTAGTGGATAACGACGGGAATAGTGCCTTTCATCTCGCGGCCAAACTTGGAGCCTATAAGCCTTGGCTAATTCCCGGCGAAGCCTTGCAAATGCAATGGGAAATGAAGTGGTATGAGGTAATATATATACAAGAAAGAACAATATATGGTATTAGTTAAGAAGATAATGCAAATAATTAAATTTACCTCTTTAGCCGGCAGTTTAAACTTTTGGAATAAATGGTGTTTTGTTAAAATTCTCAATCAAAAATATATTTCTTTTCTATTACATACCCTTTTATATATCCTTTCATCATATCTTGACTAAGCCTCATTTTATTGAAAATTTGATTTTCACTTTTAAATCATGATCTGCAAACCATTTCATGCAGTCTGTTCAAGGAATTAATAATGAAAATAATCAAAAGATGATAATTAAAAACTCAAATAATATTTTTCATTTTCGATTACCATACTCATATATAGATGATCAATTGGGCCAATTAATTTAATATATATATATATATAAGATGACGCATATTGAATGCTTGGCTTCATGCAGTTTGTTATGGACTCAATTCCCTCCAACTTTGTTCCCCGCTACAACAAGAAGGGCAAGAGCCCGGAGGAGGTGTTCATCAAAACTCACAAGCGCCTCGTCAGGAAAGGTGCAGAATGGCTAACCAGCACCTCCCAGTCCTACTCCGTCGTCGCAGCACTCATAGCCACTGTGGCCTTCGCCACCTCCACCACAGTTCCCGGAGGTGTACAGGAAACAGGCACTCCAACGTTGGGAAACAAACCTGCATTCCACCTTTTTGCAATCTCATCACTCGTTGCGCTCTGCTTCTCGGTCACGGCCTTGGTCATGTTCCTCTCCATCTTAACATCACGGCACCAAGAGAGAGATTTTGGGAAGGACTTGCCGAGGAAGCTCTTGATAGGTCTGACGTCGTTGTTCATTTCCATAGCTTCGGTGCTCGTTTCATTCTGCTCGGGACATTTCTTTGAGGTACAAAATGAACTAAGATATGTGGCATATGCAGTGTATGCGACAACGTGCCTACCGGTAACGTTTTTTGCTCTAGTGCAGTTTCCGCTATATTTTGATCTTATACATGCTACCCTTACGAAGGTGCCACGACGAAGCTACAAGCCAACTCTCTAATGTCCCTTTTTTCCAGTTTTTTCTTTTCTTATCTTGTCTCTCTTTTTTCCATTTCATCGAATAAAAAGTTCTATTTGTCAATTGTCATGTTCCCGTATGCTGTATGATCGGTTTTTGACAAAAAATAAAAACAATTTGCTATGTCAAGTACATGTGAAATTAATGCTCGACTACTCTTTCGATCTGTTTGTTCTGTCTCGTGCAAGTTACCTTTCCGCCAATGGTCGAGTTGTATTATTAACTATTAGTGAAGAATGAGTTTCTCTGCAGTTTTAAACATGTCTCAAAAAACTAGCTACCAGCATAAGTACTTATTTAGTGAGTTTACATCCTAACTTGTTTCTCTCAATGGGGGAAATAAAGAAGGCAAATTAAGGCAAGTGCAAGAGAGGCTAGCATGAAAACGGAGAACATCTTTGGCTAAATGCACAAAAAAAAAAAAAAAAAAAAAAAAAAAAAAAAAAAAAGGGAAGAAGAAGAAGAAGAAGAAAGAAACTGAAGAGGATCCAGCTTTATGGTTCAAACTCGAACTTTGCGGCTTAGAATGGAAGAGACAGCACATGATATAAAGTATATGTCATTGTATTTGAGGAGATCGATTTATGTATCTATTTTTCACTCATTCCAAGTCTTAGAATTCAGACAAGATTAACTATAAGAAATCTAAATTTGTTTATATTAATATATATAAATTCCATACAAGCATTAGAAAACTTGAGTACGTCGTAAAATTAGACATGTCATAAATCTTTCGATTTCTCAACTTTTCTCTCGTCTTTCATCTTGTTGGAAACAACCATTCATCATCTCTTATGCTATAAACTCTTCGATTTCTCGACTTTTACTCTATATATTTTCATTTAAATTAAAAAACCTTTCCTCTCCTTTCAGATAAATTGGAAAAAGAAAAAGAAAAAGAAGCATTCATTTTCCACTTCAGGTGCTTCACTGAATTATAGTACTGGGAGTTTAGTTATTCACTTTCCCTAAAAATCATTCATATGCTTGGTTCAGGTCTTAAAGTGGAATCATAACTGAATTTTCCTTAAAAAAACAAATATTAATTGAGCAATACTAATTCTTATCTTAATTTTTATCTCTGTGTCATACTTGTTGATTCGACACATTTTAAGTAACTTCATAAATAAACTATTTAAAATTTTCCACCTAATAGATGTGACTAAACATGACAAAGTATAAAGAAAATAATTTCTTATACTTAAATTAGGCACTAATTAATTACCTTATTCCTCTACTCTGAGTGCCACCTCTTGATTCCTTGAACCCGCCTTATGAACGAACCACATCTCGTGGACCCTCTTTCTAGCATTGCTGAGCCCATTTCGTGTGCCTTTTCCTTTTGTGGACTGTCAGGCCTTAAAGTAAAGGTTGTGGATCCCCATCCTGGGCCGATTTCTCTACAGCTAAATTTGACTATTTGAGTTTTTGATGAGAATGCCTTGTGCCATTCTATTTTGTGATTTTAATTTTATTTTTGTGAAAAAAAGTATTCATTTTTTTATGTTTGTTAATTTTTATTATTATTATTATTTAAGAGTATTAATATTCTAAGGTGGTGATTACAAAATTGTTTAGTAATTTCATGGAAATTTGTGTATTTTTCAAACAGGAGGTCATGAAGGCATTAATACTTAATTCAGATATATAATAGGCCCCGCAAGCGTTGGGTCTTCAAAGCAAAGTATATATGCTGTTGGGAGCTGTTCTGATACTGAGACGATTCTAAATAAAGGAGGGACGAAATTTAACGTGGTTCGGCAATTGCCTACGTCCACAGCTGCTGTAATTTCACTATAAAAATAATTTTTACAGAAAAATTTTCTCTGCTCACCCACTCTCTTCCTCTCTTCTTTCTCTCTTCCACACTCCGTCTGCACACACTTAAGCTCTCCTATTTATAGGAGAGCAAATCACTACATTGCAGCAATTTGCTGCATGATGCTTGGGGAGGTGCCTAACAATACAAAAGCATCGAACGGTGCCTAATAAGCCAAAGAAGCAAACGGTGCATGGCTCACCGTTTAATATTTTGTCTCCATCTGCAACAATCTCCCACTTGGAGACAAATGAGTCTACATATCTTCATAGCAATCATCACAGCAACTTCAAGTCATGCCTTTAAATACGAAGTCCAACTAAAGCTATACACAGCTTCAGTTTGTCAGCAGTAACTACTTTTGTGAACATGTCTGCTGGGTTCTCTGTTCCTCGAATCTTCTCAAGTATCAGTTGTCCACTATCGAGAAGAGATCGGATAAAATGATATCGCAACTGTATGTGTTTTGTTCTGGAATGAAAGGTTGGATTCTTTGCAAGAAAAATAGCACTCTGACTATCACTGTGCAGAATGCCTTTTTCATTCTTCTTTCCCAATTCCTCCAAGAATGACTGCAACCAAACCATTTCCTTCCCTGCTTCAGTTATAGCAACGTATTCCGCTTCTGTAGTTGAGAGAGCAACAATCTTCTGTAACTTAGAAGCCCACGATACAGCTGTACCACCCAGCGTATACACAAATCCAGTAGTACTTTTTCTGCTGTCAACGTCACCTGCTAAATCAGCATCTACATATCCCTGTAGTTTTAAACCTGTTTTTGTAAAGCATAGTGACGTATCTGAAGAACCTTGTAGATATCTTAAAATCCACTTGACTGCTTCCCAATGCTGCTTTCCTGGATTACTCATGTACCTGCTCACAGCTCTCACTGCTTGTGCAATATCTGGCCTTGTACAGACCATGGCGTACATAAGACTACCAATAGCAGATGCATAGGGTATTCTGTTCATGCATTCTTGCTCTTCCTCCATCTTTGGCGACTGATCCTTAGTTAGTCGAAAGTGACTAGCTAAGGGTGTGCTCACTGGTTTCGTCTTATCCATGTTAAACCTTCTGAGTACCTTCTTCACATACTCCTCCTGCGAGAGCTTGAGAGTATTATTAGACCTGTCTCTAATAATTCTCATACCAAGGATTTGTTTTGCAGCACCCAAATCCTTCATCTCAAATCGCTTTGACAACTGCTTCTTCAGTTTATTGATCTCCTCAATGCTTGACCCTGCAACGAGCATATCATCCACATACAACAGTAGGATAATATAAGAGTTGTCAAAGTTCTTCATATAGCAACAATGGTCGGCCTGCAGTCTTGTAATCCATTACTGCACATGAAGTTGTCAAACTTCCGGTACCATTGTCATGGAGCTTATTTTAGGCCATACAAGCTCTTTTTTAGTTTGCAAACTAGATTCTCTTTTCCCTTCACTGAGAATCCTTGTGACTGGTGCATATAGATGTCCTCCTCCAAATCACCATGAAGAAATGTAGTCTTCACATATAACTGCTCAAGATGTAGATTCTCTGCAGCCACAATTGCCAACACTAGCCTGATCGTTGTCAATTTTACAACTGGAGAGAAAATGTCTGTGTAGTCGACACCTTCATTTTGTTGAAACCCCTTCACGACCATTCTGGCTTTGTAGCGTTTGCTACCATTATGCTCTTCCTTAATTCTGTACACCCATTTATTATGCAAAGCCTTCTTGCCTTTTGGAAGTTTAGTTAGCTCCCATGTCTGATTTGACATCAGTGACTCCATCTCATCTTGCATGGCTTTCTCTCACTTGATCGAATCTTCAATTCGTAGAGCTTCATCATAACTTTCTGGTTCACCACTATCTGTTAGCAAGATGTAGTATAGAGATGGTGAGAACCGCTGTGGTGGCCTAATTGTTCTTGAAGATCTTCGAATAACAGTGAGTGGTGTACGTTGTTCGATCTGTGTATCATCATTTTCTTGATCCTCGTTCTGATCAGTGTTGACTCGAGTAACATCAAAGTCAACGACCTCAGGTTTCTTTGGCTGCTCTTCAGATTCAGCCTGTGACTTAGCTTTGTACAGAATCTGCTCATTAAATATCACATTTCTACTTGTAATGATTTTGCGATTTTTATCATCCCAAAATCGATAGCCAAATTCTTCATCACCATAACCGATGAGAAAACATTTTCTAGATTTGGCTTCTAACTTGTTACGATCAGTAGAATCTATGTAAACATATGATAAACAGCTAAAAACTTTCAAATGGGAAAGATTTACCTTCTTTCCCCTCCAGACTTCCTCTGGTAGATCAAACTTTAAGGGAACTGAAGGTCCCCTATTAATCAAATAGGCTGCAGTGTTAATTGCATCAGCCCAAAAACATTCAGGCAATCCTGAATTCAGCCTCATGCTTCTGGCACGTTTGTTGAGAGTTCTGTTCATGTGTTCAGCTACGCCATTCTGCTGCGGTGTCCCGGGAATAGTCTTCTGAAATCTAATCCCATTTGCAGCACAGAATTCGTTGAACCCTCCGTCGATGTACTCTCCTCCATTATCTGATCTCAGACATTTTAACTTCAAGCCTGTTTCATTTTCAACCATGGCTCTCCACTTCTTGAAAGTATCAAATGTGTCAGATTTATTTTTCAAAAAATAAACCCATACTTTCCTGCTTGAGTCATCAATAAAGGAAACATAGTACCGCGATCCTCCAAGAGAAGCGACTGGGGATGGCCCCCACAAATCTGTGTGCACCAACTCCAACTTTGTAGATTTTGGAGTTCTACCATTTTTCAGGAAACTAACCTTTTTCTGTTTTCCAAAAATGCAACCTTCACACATGTCGAAATCAGTTGATTCCAACTTTGGTAACTTCCCCTTAGATAATAGTACTTTCATTCATTTCTCACTCATGTGACCAAGCCTTTGATGCCATAGGTTGGCATTTGCATCAGCAATTGCAATAGTATCTCTAGTGCTTGAAGTCATATATAGAGTACCTGTTTTTGTGCCTCGAGCTACTACCATAGCTCCTTTTGTTATCTTCCACGTGCCACCGGTAAATAGTACCGAATGCCCATCAGCATCAAGTTGTCCTACAGAAATCAGGTTCTTCATGAGCTTGGGAACATGTCGCACCTTCTGTAGCAACCATGCACTTCCATTGGGCAGATTGATTGGTACATCTCCCATGCCTTCGATTTCCAACGCTTCACCATCTGATAAGTACACCTTCCCGAAATCACCAGTGACATAATTCTGCATGATTTCTCGGTGTATTGTAGTGTGGAACGAGGCTCCTGAATCTAACACCCAAGATTCAATTTGGTTGTCGACTGAAAGGAGTAAGGCATCTCGGAGCTCTTCTGTTGTGGCATTAACAGAGTCATGCTCATTCTTCTTCTTTGCTTCCTTGCAATTATTTTTGAAGTGGCCAATCTTGCCACAATTCCAGCACTGTACTTGTTTTTCGGACCTTGATTTACTTCTGCCTCTTCGGGACTTCGATCTGCCCTGATTTGAACTTCTACTAGCTCCTCTACCTCTCGTCTCGAGGTTTAAGGCAGAACTGGAAGTTGATGCTGTTCTCATGGCCTCCCAGCTTTTTGGCAATTGAGCTAGAGCAATCAGTGCACGTACTTCATCATCAAATTCAATCCCCACTGAAGCTAATTGATTGATGATGGTGTTGAACTCATTCAGATGCTGAATAACTGGAGTTCCTTCTGCCATTCTCAAGTAGAATAGCTTGTACATCAAATGCACTTTATTATTGGCTGATGGCTGCTCGTACATGTCCGATAGAGCTTTCATCAAATCCACCGTGGTCTTCTCCTTTCCCACATTGTGTGCAACTGATCTTGACAGTGTTAGTCGAATGAATCCCAACACTTGTCTATCAAGGAAACTCCAATCTTCATTGCTCATGTCATCTGGCTTTCTTTTTAGGAGTGGAAGATGTAGTTTCTTCCCATAGAGATAATCCTCTATCTGCATTTTCCAGTAGGCAAAGTCTGTACCGTCAAATTTCTTGATACCAACATCTTTAGCTTCTTCTCCAGCCATAACTTTACAAATGAGTTCAAATTCAAACAAACAAAGATCACCGTTGCGTCTGAAACACTCGAATTAGCTGGAAACGAGTCCGGAATGATCCAAATAGTTTCTCAACACTATTGGATCGTCGCGATGGAACTCCAACTGGCGTGATCTAGCCCAAAATGATCTGCAACACGTGGATGGTTCAGATCCAATGTACTGATGTCGAATCTCAAAATTCGACAGTACGGATGAGTCCGGAATGATTCAAATAGTTGAAAGCACTATTTGATCGTCGAAATCGAACTCCGAATGACTTAGATCTAGCCAAAAACAGATTTGAAAAATAGACAGTTCTGATCTGTCTGGCGCGTGAGATACACGTGCTGCACAGTGTGCGTGGGCAACGCGTGGGCGCGTGTAATACACGCGCTACAGTACTGTGGCGCGTGGGGAAGAGTGAGGCGCATGTGACACACGCGCCGAACCTCTCTAGGGCGCGTGTCCTTCACGCGTCTTCAACCTCTAGAGCGCGTGACAGCGCGTGGGCGCGTGTGGTGCACACGTCTTCAACCTCCGGAGCGCGTGGGGGAGCGTGGGTTGCAATAGATGCACGCGCCGATCTTCTAGGAGCGCGTGTAGGCTCGTCCGACCTCCGTTTTCGATTCCGTTTGCGGCAACGGATTCGTCTCGGCGCGAGGAACACCGTGGAGTTGTCAAAAATTGATTTTGAACAACTTGAATTTTTGGACAGCTCGAACCAGTGCTCTGATACCAGTTGTTGGGAGCTGTTCTGACACTGAGACAATTCTAAATAAAGGAGGGACGCAATTTAACGTGGTTCGGCAATTGCCTACGTCCACAGCTGCTGTAATTTCACTATAAAAATAATTTTTACAGAAAAATTTTCTCTGCTCACCCACTCTCTTCCTCTCTTCTTTCTCTCTTCCATACTCCGTCTGCACACACTTAAGCTCTCCTATTTATAGGAGAACAGATCACTACATTGCAGCGATTTGCTGCATGATGCTTGGGGAGGTGCCTAACAATACAAAAGCACTGAACGGTACCTAATAAGCCAAAAAAGCAAATGGTGCATGGCTCACCGTTTACTATTTTGTCTCCATTTGCAACATATGCTAGCTATAAAGAATTATGATCCACATGCATCATGCCTTGCAAGCCGAACGCATTTCAAGCTCTTCTCTTTGAACAAAATTGTACTTAGTATCTCGTTTTTAAAAAGAAACAAAAGAGATGTCTTAGAACCTTTAAATATTAGAGATCAGAAGGGTGCCGACATCCTTCTTTTATACTGCTAGTACTTTAATCCTTTATTTTTCCTTAAAAAAGTAAAAGAGCGGAGTTCCACGCATTTCAGTACAATAGGCTGCCACGTGATTTTCATTAGGCTGATAGGTGGGCGTAACTAGTAATTAAGGATGTGGCAGATCTCAAGTTTATCATAGTAAAAGCGTGTTATTTCTAAAAAAATTTAAAAAAATATGTACGAGTTACGACTCGTTTTATTAATTCTCTCATTTCATTTTATTTCATTTAATTATTATAATTTTTAAATAAAATATATTAAATAATTCATCAATTTTTTTAAATTTTAAAATAAATAATATATTATAATAATATTTTATTTAATTTTTAACTTTTATCTCTTATATTATTTAATTTCATCTGCGTAATTAAACAAAGCTTTATTGACCAATTTTTTCTTTAAAAAATAATAAAATTATTTGTAAAAAATAATCAAGAATTCTATGTACAATCACTTTTACGTACTCTTTATATACATTACTGATATAATTTACTGCGTCAATTTTTTTAATATAAAATAACTGCCAAATCACTAGAATGCACAAAGAGTACGTAAATTATTTGTAAATAATATTTTTTAAAAATAATAGCAATAGAATTAATGGAAAAGAGGAGAATAAGAAGAGGAAGAAGAAAAATGAGAGAGAAACTTCAAAGATTAAAAATTTATGGTCTCAATGTGTTGAACGCAAAGCTATATATGTCTTTACTTATAGAAGAATTATACGGAAATGATGTAAGATAAATTTATGGAAATTAAGCTTCATGAATTCGCCTCAAGTAATTCAATTGCAAACTTAATTTTTAGATAAAACGTACATTTGAAAAATAATACTTAAAATTAAGCTTTTAGACATAAAAATAAACCTTTTGAATAAAACGTAGATTTTAAAAAAGATAAATGATTTGTACTTGCATGAAACAAATTACAATGACAATAATAATAAAGAAAGAAAGAAGCATGCATTAATTATTTCTCTATTAATATTTTGCCTAGTTAATTAGAACATGCATGATCTTTCTTTAAGAACTATTTTCCTTTAGCTTGTAGTTAAAATAGACAGATTTAATTTACATTAAATTAATAGATTAAATATATAATGCTAAATTAATGAATTCTTAATTTCTTACCAAAATCATCAAGAATAATAAAGTACGAAGGCTAGCTTTTTCAGACACTCCAAATATATATTGACTTTTTATTTTCTTTATTTATTTGTAAATCATTTAAAACTCGTCAAAGATCGATGGGCTAAGAACATGAGTATTATTTTGACTAAGAACATGACTCTTAAGAACATGAGCATTATTTTGAACATGATTTTAAAACATGAGCATATTATTTTGACTAAGAATTAACATGATTATTCTTAAGAATCTTTTTTTCTTTCGCTTCTACTTTAAATAGATTGTTTTTAGTTTGAATTAATATATTCAACTTCAAGATATCATAAGACAGACGCATCGAATATATAAATTATTTTTTTCTTCCAACATGCATGCTACTTTGGAATTAAGGGCCGGATGAGATTTTTCTGAAACCAAGCCGCCCGAAGTCATAAACACCGTTTTTGTTTGTGGTAAAATCATATAGATCGATCAATAAGGCATTGAACACGAGTAATGTTATATACCACATCACCATCTCATTTACATCTCACTATATATTATGTGGCACATTTATTATTATTTGACGATAAAAACTTATGTAATAAATAATCATTTAATGGTGATAAATGTGTCACATCTTATTTAATTAAATGTAAGTGAGATTGTAGTATGAGGAATAGAATTTTCCTTTCTAGACACAAGGAATGACTGTTTTCTTTGCTAAAAAAGGATAGAACTGCGCGCTAGGTACGTACGTAGGATATATAAAAGCCGCAGGATCATGTGGCCGGCAACCTTCTGATTTAATCTTGGGGAAGTTTAGTACTTTTTTCTCTATTTAAAGGTTGTGTGATATCTCCTAATTATTCGGTTCTTTTTAAAGGAGATTATAACTATTACTATTTTGTTCAAAGAGAAGACCATGAAATACCTAACTTGTAAATTAAGGGATGCGGACGATTCATCTATACGCAAAATTAGCAGACGATTTATGCCAAAGTCTTGCGGGACCTATATCCCAAAGCATTGTCTTTGCCTCCTGTTTGAAAAATGTGTAAATACGTACTAAAATAATCCATGTACTTTGCTAGCTATCTAGATAGATTAATCTCTTAACTTTAGTTTTAAGCGCTACATTTTCCAAAATTTTCACATCCATCAAATCAAAGTTTAAGCTCTATATTTTCCAAAATGTTTTCAAAGTGAGTGTGCAAGAATAGCTTGCACTCCTTCGGACTATATAAATCATTTCTAAAACAAAGAACTCAATACATGAGTATAAAAAATCAACAAAGAACTCAATACATGAGTATAAAAAATCAACAAAGATAGAAAAATGAAATTTTTTTTCATAAAAAGAAAATGAAAATCATAAAAATAAAAAATTAGTGTTTTAAAAAGACTTTTCTTCACTTTTTTAACTCAAAATATTTTTTCAAAAATTTATAAAAATTCATTTTTATTTATTTTAAATTATTTTTAATTACGAGTTTTTAAATATATGTGTTGTTTAAAAGTATATTTTTAAGTTTATTATTGGTATTTTGTCCTTTTAGGTATTTTTATGAACAATATTATCTTTTTGGTAAACCGGAATACATAGCAAGGTTTTTCTAGTTCGAGGTGTGATCGTCAAAATTGATAGCTTTCAAGGTGATTGCAATCGCATACATGGTAGTTTAAGGAGAGTTTTGTTATTTCACCTATTTTATTCAATATGTGATGCATAACACTCTTTAACAATGATTGATGATATTTCTCTTTTCTATTTCAATTTGTATTCCATTTTAAAGGAGAATTTAGTCAATAGCCTTAGTGCTTTGCCCCGATTAAGATCCTCCTCCTATGCAATTCTTTTAAGGATAAATATTGAGAAATAATATTTGAAGTCATAGAATGTGCAAGCGTCGCGCCCTCTTTTAAAAAAAATAAAAAAGAAATACGAAATTTATATTAAAAACTAATATTTTACAAGTGGACCTAGCCATTTTTCAAAAGAGACGTGCGGCACTTGCACAATCAATATTGTGTCTAGCATTACTCATTTTATAAATCCTAAAAGTTAAGATAACCATATGTAAATCAATGAAAACTCTTGTAATGAATTTACATTTAACCTTTTTACACCATTAATAGAGGTGGAGGGCCTGTTTAAACCAAAAGGCTCACTCTGTCGTAAGAGCCCCAAAGAGGGAAAAGATCGTAGGAAAGGCCCTGAGCTAATTGAAGGGAATAAAAGAGTCCAGAATGAATCAAAATCATACATACACCATGCCATCTTTCACAAAAAGATAGAGACCTCATGCAGTTGCATAATCATTTAAAGTATTGACTGATAATTCACACCAATAAATTCTGAATAAGATAAGTATTGTGCATGAGCCTATATATATCAAGTAACCCTGGATAGTAAGGGATAGAACTCTCTTTTTGTTTGATTTCTGAATTCTCTGGTTTCATTTGCTGACTTTAGCATCGGAGCTTTACCAGATGGATCATACCAGAGCCACTTAACGGTACGTAAAGGAATGGCTGCAGAGGGAAAGTGGGACAAGTCCTTAACATTAGTGTCGTCTGTGGGATCTGTAAATTATTTAGTGTGGTTCTCACATGCCAACTGTAACATGTTCGGTAGCAAGTCGAGCAGTGGATACATTGCCGCCATCTATAGAGGCGCGGTTAGCAGCAGTGGTGGAGAGACTGAGGAAGGCGTTGGAAGCCATGGAAGTCTTGCAGAAAGAAAACGACGACCTGCGACGGAAGAATGTTGAATCTAGTGACACCGCAATGCTTGCTCACAGTGAGCAGGGTGAGGGGAAGACAAACTGCAATACTAAGGCAAATATGGGGCGAACAGAGAAGGAAAGGATGCATGAAGAATTAAAGGAACTGGTAGGAAAGTATGAGAGATGGCAAAGGAGATGAGGGGATCTTCCTTAGTGGAAAGTCTATTGCACCAGACAGATTTGTCATATAGTGTACGGATTATGGCCATTTCATTCCCACCAAAACTCAAAGTTCCCCAAGTAGACATGTATGATGGATCCAGAGATCCAGTGGATTATTTGAAAAACTTCAAAGCCCACATCACGTTCCATGGTTTCCCGGGCGAGATCGCATGTTGGGCTTTCCCTTTGACCTTGAAGGGGATGGCAAGAGGATGGTTTGGGACTCTTAGGCCAAAATCGATAGATAGCTTCTAAGAATTAGTGAAGCAATTCCTAACCCAATTTATGCCTAGCAGGAGGCGTCAGCGCCAAGCCGCCTACCTATTAACAATCATGTAGAAGGAAGATGAGAACCTAAAAGCTTACCTTACTTGCTTCAACAAAGAATGGTTGACAATGGATGACCAAGATGAGAAAATTACCTTGGCCGCCCTTCTAGGAGGGGTATGGCCGCGCAGTCCCTTTATGGCAGAGTTAGCCTGAAAGACTCCTTCCACCCTTAGGAAATTCATGGGTAGGGCAGATGATTTTGTTAATGCAAAAGACATGCTGCAAGCTTTGGTGGATCCTTGTAATGAGGATAAGAATATCGAGCGGAGGAGCGGGCAGGTTGATAGGAAGGCCAAGGAAAGTAGACAAGAAAGAGCACAGGAAATGTGGCCAGATCACAATCCTAAACTGATGTATAGTAACTTAAATGTACAAGAAGAAGAGAAGGAGAGGGAAGACCGCTGCCCTCTCAAGCTAAGCAGTCGCTACTACAAGTATCATCAGACAAGTTCACATTAGACTGAAGACTGTACAACCATGAAGAAGAGAGAGGCTGAACTAGTAGAAACAAACGAATTGGAACGAATGGTGACAAAACGGTCGAAGCCCAGAAGGCGCCAGGAACCTAGAAAAGAGACTACACGAAGCAATAGTCTAGAACGAAGGCACCGAGTTGGTGGCCGCCAGAACGAGGGAGACAAGGCACCCCCAAGAGGCGACAAGAACAGAGTGCCCATAGGGGAAATAAGAACCAAAGCGGGAGGTTTTACTGGGGGTGGCGTTTTTGAATCCAGTCAAAAGGCATATGCACAAAAGGCGAGATATGAAGAAGTGTTTGTAGCAGACAGAGCTCCTAAGCAACAGAAGCTCAGCAATGAATGAATGGTTATATCTTTCAGAGAGGCGGATAAAGAAGGAGTGTTGTTCCCACACGATGATGCATTGGTGATCACACTTGTGAAAGCCAACTATACGACCAAGCGGGTGCTAGTGGATAATGGAAGTTCAGCTGATATACTGTTTTAGGAGGCGCTCATCAAGATGGTCATCGATGTTAGCAAGTTAAGGCTCTCTCCGACACTATTAAAGGGTTTCTTGGCAGACACCATCTAGCCCATAGGAGCTATCACCCTCTCGGTGACCACCAGGACTGGAACACGGACGGCGACCACCATGACTGATTTCTTGGTAGTAAAAACTCTCTCTTTTTACAACGCCATATTGGGAAGACCAACACTCAACCATCTTAGGGTAGTGACATCCACATACCACCTTAAGATGAAGTTCCCAACTGATAGCGGGGTGGGGGAAGCAAGGGACGAATAGGCTCTAGCTCGGGAGTGCTATGTGCAACAGCTAAGAAAGGTCCGAAATGAAGTCTGTGTTGTAACCGAGCAGAACAAGGCATCTGCACTACCCGATGCACTACCATTGAAGGTGACTTTAGAAAAGGATGTGGAGATTAGGGATGATCAAAGTCAGTAGCATGCTAAAGCCAATGAACCACTAGAGCTTGTGAAGTTATATACGGACCACCCAGGAACTACCACACACATTGGAACACAAGTCCCACCAGCGAACAAGGAGGTCTTGAAACAGCTATTGATAGAACGAAGGGATGTCTTTGTGTGGAGTCACGAAAAAATGCCTGGAATAGATGATGAAGTCATTGAACACTACTTGGGCGTAGACCCAACGCAAAAAGCAGTTTGCTAGAAAAGAAGATCGTTTAGTACGGAGAAATACGTCGCCATTAGTGAGGAGGCAGAAAGGTTGCTCGCAATCGGTTTTATCAGGGAAGCCCACTATCTAGAGTGGCTGTCCAATGTGGTTCTGTTGAAAAATGAGAATGAAAAATGGAGGATGTGTGTGGACTTCACATATCTGAATAAAGTTTTCCCAAAGGACAGCTTCCCATTACCACGCATCGACATTATCGTGGATGTAATGGCAAGACATCGTATGTTGAGTTTCATGGATGCATACTTGGGTTACAACTAGATATGGATGCACGCAGCAGATAAGGAAAAAACCTCATTCATAACAGACCGAGGATTGTACTGCTACCAAGTCATGCCCTTCGGGTTGAAGAATGCAGGGGCAACGTACCAAAGGTTGGTGAATCAGATGTTTAAAGAATAGATCGGGAAGTCCATGGAGGTTTACATAGATGAGTTGTTGATAAAAAGCAAGGAGCCCGCCCTGCACCTTGACAATCTATGAACGGCGTTCGGGATCTTACGCCAATATAAAATGAGGTTGAACCCAACAAAGTTTGCTTTTACAGTTCAGTTGGGGAAGTTCTTGGGTTTCATTGTATCTGAGAGAGGAATTGAAGCCTCCCTAGAAAAGATAGAAGCTATACTCAGCATGAAGCCGACAAGAAGTTTGAATGAAACATAATGACTGGCAGGTAGAGTGGTGGCTCTGGGAAGATTCATAGCCAGGTCAACAGACAAGTGCCTCCCTTTTTTTCATGTGCTGTGGAAAGTGCATATCTAGAACGAAGAGTGTGATGAGGCATTCGAGAAGCTAAAGTAGTACATGGCTAGTCCACCCTTCTTGAAGCGGCCAGAGAAGGGTGATGTGCTCAGTGGATACCTAGTGGTATACCCGCACGCCGTATCCGCCATCTTGCTAAAAGAAGAAGGGATCGCACAGCATCCCGTGTACAATGTAAGTCGGGCTCTTAAGGGAGCAGAAGCAAGGTACCCTCAAATGATAATGCTAGCCTTTGCCTTGGTAACGGCGGCTAGAAAGCTTCACCCATACTTCCAAGCCCACATAATAAAGGTGCTTACTGAAGCTCTGCTATCAAAAACCCTGAGGAAGCTAGACAGCACAGGAAGACTAATAGGTGGGCAATCGAATTAAGCGAATTTGACCTAAAATTTGAACCAAGAAGAGCAGTTAAGGGTCAAGCATTGGAAGACTTTGTGGCGGAGTTCTCCGGTTTCCCCCAAGAAAACAAGGTAGCCCTAGTGGGAAAGCCGTGGGAACTTTACATAGATGGCTCATCCTGTCGGGCTGGCAGGGGCCTGGGAATACATCTGTTTAGCCCTGACAGCCAGGAACGGTATTACATGGCCACGCTAGCATTCAAAGTAACAAACAATGAAGCTAAGTATGAATCACTTATAGTGGGACTTTCTATAGCTACCAAGGTAGGGCCAACCGAGATAGAGGCAACATCAGATTCACAGGTAGTGGTAAGCCAGGTGCTGGGCCAGTACGCTACAAAAAGAAAGAAATTGAGAAAATATCTAACAAGAGTTTGGGAGGTGCGCGATCTTTTCCCATATTTTAGTATAACTCAAATACCAAGGGCAGGCAATGAAGTCATAGATAAGTTGGCACGAATAGCGTTAGGAATGGAGGAGACGCCCCTCTCATGGCATTGGCCACCACCTCTTCACCACCAACCCTTTAGCCTCCCAAACCACCATTCTTGAACCTTGATGCACCACCGTTGAAGCCCATTGAGCCCTATCTCCGATTTGGGCTTTCTTTGGCTTTCGCTGCTGCGCACGGCCAACCTTTTGCACTGTACATTACTTTGCTGCTGACTCTTGCACCTCTTTGATCCTTTGACAATTATAGTGCTGTAAGTATTTTTCAAAGAACGTTTTGAGATGTAAAAATATTTTACACTAACAAATGATCTAGTTGGTTGTGCCAGACGTTGAGTCTGAGGAGTTTGGGGGTCAGTTGGATTGGAGGATGGAGTTGTTTGTGTAATTGGATTATACGGGGATTTGTTGGCTATTGAATATATTTGTGTTGTGTCATATACATTGCATAATTGCACGCATGTTCATGTTTGTAAATGAAACCTGAGTTTTCGCATAATTGCATGCATGTTCATGTGTATATTTGAAAACTAGGTTTTCATGTGAGAAATGATTTTGAGTATGTTTGAAATGAATGGATTGAACGGTTTAAGAGAGAGGTTTTGTAGGGATGGTGGTAGTCTCGCCTGTGATTTCAGCCTACAGTGGGAGCTGTTGGGATGGTGGTAGAATCCTGCCTGCGATTCTCGCCAACAGTGTTAATTGGATATTTGGTCCATTTTCTAGAAAAATGGCGGGGTTTGGATAAATGGATTTATGTGGACCATTTTCTAGGAAAATGGTGGATTTTATACTGTGTCATTTTTGGGAAAAATGGCGGATATTATTTTAATGGATTGTTTTTTGGCCAAAATGAGATTTTGGCGTGCGTTGGAAAATAATCATTTTCTGGGAAAACGAGATTTTGGGTTCTCATGCATATTTCATCATATGCACGCATATTTATTGTTGCATGAATGTATTTTTATCTCTTGAGCTATTTGGTCTATTACTTACTTGCAGTACTGTTTCATGGTACCATATATTTTGATACAGATGAGGATGTAGAGCTTGAAGATGCAGCTTTGCTAGAGGAATGATTGGGGATAACTTTCTCGTGGGATGGAATTTATGTCTCATTTTTTGTTATTATATTTTGGTTTATATATGTTTTCATCGGATAACTGTAATATCTCTTGAAATGCTTATATTTAATTGAATCTGTATTTAACAATTCTGGTACTTAGTTGATTGACTTTAACTTATCTGCTACATCTTTTATCTTACACGTATTGTGTGCGCATACACTTAGCACTTTTTATTGAGATGCGTGATCCGTGTTGTCATCATCCTGACATCTCGATTTTGGCACTTATGTAATGGGAGTTGGGGGCGTCACAAAATGACAATAGGAATAATATAGAGTTGCAGATCAAACAGAAGGTATTTATCATAAGAAAGAAGCAAGAATATCTAACAATCAACCATCATCAATGTGATGCCCCTAAATTTCGTTTGGGATCAGACGGACATTTGAAGCGTCGAGACATGCAACACAAGGTTACCTACTCCCGTTCATGACACATAAGATGCAATGTTCCTAACATGCATCTAATATTATGTAATATTTGCAGCGGATAAATTTTTTTCTTTAGCAATACTATGCACCAAATTGAAAATATCTCAAATGCTTAAAACATACTTCATACATAAAGACCTATTGAACAACTAAGATCACAACACTAGTCCAAAATGGTTATCATCCAAAAAGTACTGGAGATGCAACTCCATCGTACAAGTAGTAATTTACGTTAACTACTATATTAACATTGACGTCGCACCGTCGCTCAGTTAACTGTGTCTAGTTAGTCAGCTCCTGATTCTCCTTCAGGTCCTGTAACAAGATCTACCATTCGGGGGGAATGGTAGTTGGGACTACCACAGTGAGATTTGATTACAAATCTCAGTAAGTTAACAAAGAACTTCCACACAGGCTAATGATGCATAGATGACAGTAAAAGCATAAATGCATAATCAAATTCATAAGTAATTAAAGTATAACTTGACGTAAAACATAGCATAACTGACATAACTTAAATTGAAACGTGAACTGAACTTGACTTGACATGAACTTGATCTGAAACTTGACTTAACATGAACTTGCTCTGAAACTTGACTTAACATGAACGTGATCTGAAACTTGACTTAACATGAACGTGAACTGAAACTTATTCTTTAACTGCTTAAATACATACTCCATAGTTGTTGTGGCCTCATGTATTCTACGTGTCACAATTGCTGTGACCCCATACATAAGTAATCAAAGCATAACTTGACGTACAATATAACATAATTGACATAACTTAAATTAAAACGTGAACCGAACTTGACTTGACATGAATTTGAACATGAACATAATATGTACGTGAACATAACATGACATAATATAAACTTGATCTGAAACTTATTCTTTAACTGCTTAAATACATACTCCACAGTTATTGTGGCCCCACGTATTCTACGTGTCATAATTGCTGTGTCTCACGTAGTGTATGCGTCACAATTGCTATGACCCCATACTTCGTGTGCCTGAAACTTATTCTTTAACTGCTTAAATACATACTCCACAGTTGTTGTGGCCCCATATATTCTACGTGTCACAATTGCTATGTCTCACGTAGTGTATGCGTCACAATTGCTGTGACCCTATACTTCGTGTGCCTGAAACTTATTCTTTAACTGCTTAAATACATACTCCACAGTTGTTGTGACCCCATGTATTCTACGTGTCACAATTGTTATGTCTCACGTAGTGTATGCGTCACAATTGCTGTGACCTCATACATAAGTAATTAAAGCATAACTGAACTTGAACTGAATTTTGACAATCAAAATGATTTCGCCAAAAGTACCTCATGTGAATTACAAAAGGAGATGCTCGGACAATCATAATGATTTCATCACGAGTATCCTACACATAACAAACTTGAATGTAACTCGAAAGACATGACATACTTAAGATAGAAATATTTCGTAACATGGCATAACATGTAATAGACAATACATTTAACATGACATACTTGTAATAGTGAATATTACATGACTTGACATACATGTAATAGATGATATATTTAACATGATGTACTTGCAATGTATAGTAATAAGTGACAGAATATCTTGTGTAACAGATGAAAACTCATGACAGAATAAATTCTGTGTAACAGACAAATACGTGATAGCTTGGCATGGCATGACATATATGATAACACACATACATACACTGTAGTTCATTTACTTAGCACACATACACAGTAAACTGCTAGTAAGTTAAAAACTAACTTACCTTGATCTCCGCATTTCTTATGAAAGCTCAAGCGCGATCACGAGGAGCTGTAATTAGTGATTCTAAAAATTAGAACTAAATTACTAATAATTTGAAATATGGGAAAATACTAACTTAAGAGTAAAATTTTCATAAAAAATTTCCATTTTACCCTCTACATGTGAGAAAATGACCATTTTACCCCTAATTTAAGGGTTTTGCATGCGAACTCCAAAAGTCACCAAAATTTACATGCCTCATGTAAATTTTATTCTAAACTTAAGTATCAATTTAGAAAAATTTAAAACTAATCACAACTATTAAAACTCCATAGGGCCGAAATTCCCATATGCTATTTCCATTGATTTTTGTTTCTAACTTGTTTTGATAAACCTTTTGATCTATGACTTATAAAGATGTGATCTTCAAACCAAACCATCACATGATTTAAAATGATGTCCTAAAACATATATAAGCTTCTAATTCAAGATCACATGGTTAAAAATTAACCAAAACATAAATTTAGCCAAGAACATCCACATTTTGGCCTATCCGAATATCTCTTTGCATAAAATTTCATATTTTTGAAACTAATATCAAATATCTTCAAAATAATATTATAACATGTATATAAGAGGCTGAGGAGCCTTCAATAAAATTATCAAGGCCATTAGAATAGGTTTAGACCACCAAAGATTTAAACTTTCTCAAAACAGAAACTGTTTTTCCTCTTCCAGTTTCTATGTTTCTAGATCTAAGAAAATATTTCATAAAAACCTTTAATCATGCAACAATCCTCAACCAATAATCATATACACATGTTAACAATACTCCATAAAAATTTCGGACTAATATCTATCCATTAGCTTGGTCAAAAACTCCAAAATATAACTTATTCTCTAGTTTATCTCCCAGAATGACCTTTCTAGAGTTTAAATAATATTTGACTGACCAAATGATTTTCAAATGGAACAAATAATCTATCCACATAAACTATACTTAAAAAGGAACAACTTTTATGAATAAGACTTTATGATAAAATACTTACAAAAGCTTCGAAATGGGTGTGCAAAAGAACACTTAAAAGCTGTCCGAGAGAGTGTTTGGTATTCTTTCAATGAAAAGTGTAAAGGAAGATGATTTTGTGGGGAGTGGGTTGGAGATATTTATGCACAAGATATGGAAGATGATGAGGCTGAAGTGAGGGTTGAGTGTAGGTATTTCTTACCCAATAATATCTACAAAAATCAGCTCAAAATATTTTTATCCAATAATATCCATAAAAATCAGCTCAAGATATTTTTACCCAATAATATTCACGAAAATCAGCTCAAGATATTTTTACCTAAAAATATCCACAAATATCAGCTCGAGATATTTTTACCCAATAATATCCATAAATATTAGCCCAAGATATTTTCTAATGGTAGAGTATAAACTTGGAAGAGTGAGGTAGCTCTTTGATTTTTTTCCTTCTAGAACCTTCTAGATCCTCTTGAAGACATCTGATTAGCCATGTAGGGGGATGAAATTACTTGGCCAAAATCAATGCTAAGGTGTCCAATTAAAACTTTTCTAAATTAATTTAGACATTCCACACTTCTGATACCATAGTGCGTAATAACACTAACTATGTGGTTAGACTAAAACCTATACGATTAATGGATTCATGAAAACTTATGGGGTCTTCACGAGATTCCTAAAGC
Organism: Carya illinoinensis; assembly: GCF_018687715.1. NCBI lineage: Eukaryota > Viridiplantae > Streptophyta > Magnoliopsida > Fagales > Juglandaceae > Carya > Carya illinoinensis. Next base: position 32,871,063 of record NC_056759.1, read on the forward strand.
CAATAAAAATTCCACAATTGAATTTATAGTGGGTTGTTACAATAAACACTTCTTTTGTACCAAAATTCCAAGGTAATATCATTAAATAGAAGGTGAAAATTACCTAAGGACTTCTTTTAATAAACTTCTAGCAACTAAATTTATTTGTTCACATGAAACAATTAAATTAATAAACTTCTACCTCTACAGCACATGAATAAATAATCAAGTACATGTGTACAAAAAATATCTCATATAGACCTGAAAAACAAAACAATTACATTGAGAATATCGATTTGATAACCATTCACTCTTTGGATAGACTTAACAAATTTCCAATAATGGTATGTGCGTGAAAACTGTTCAATATTCATGCTTGTGAGGCTATATGTACGCTCAATATCATCAACAAAGATTTGGTTGTATGAAATATTTAATTTCACATCACTTACTCAATCATCTTATCATCTCTTCTTAGCTTGCCTGAAATATTTACCGGAAACAAATGATAAATAACAAACACAGTATTATCTAATTCCATTGGAGTTTAGTCTATGCAATAGCAATAAGTTTATCTAACATGTAGTAATATTTATGAAACTAACAATTGGTGTATAATGTATTGCATCTAACATGGTGGAAGTAGTAGAGAAAAGTTTACCTATATTGAGCCAACTCAATATCTAATAATTTTTTTAACTTCCAATTGCTACACAGGCACACATGCCACCACACAAGTATTATAGCAACTCCAAAAAACCATTCCAAAAAACTCATGACTGCCCCACCACACAAGTTTAAAATACTCATCATTAGTGTTTAAGGGTGGTGTGGTCTGTCGACCTCCACGCGCCTTTTTACTTGGCATTGCGAGTCTTTTAGACTCTTTATTGGTGTTCAAGGGTGCCATGATCTGTCGACCTCCGCGGCCTTTTTTATTTGGCACCATGAGTCTTTTAAAATTGTCATTGATGTTTAAGGGTGACATGATCTGTTGACCTCCACACCCATTTTTACTTGGCACTATGAGTCTTTTAGACTCGTCATTGGTGTTTAAGGGTGGTGTGATCTGTCGACCTCCGCACCCTTTTCTACTTGGTACCGCGAATCTTTTAAACTTGTCATTGGTGTTTAAGGGTGGCATGGTCTATTGACCTCCACGCTCATTTTTACTTGGCACTGTGAGTCTTTTAGACTCGTCATTTGTGTTTAAGGGTGGTATGGTCTATTAAGCTCTGTGCCTCTTTTTACATGGCACCGTGAGTCTTTTATACTTGTCATTAGTGTTCAAGAGTATAGTGATCTGTCGACATTCGTGCCCCTTCCTACTTGGCACCGTGAGACTTTTAGACTCATCATTGGTATTTAAGGATGGCGTGGTCTGTTGACCTCTGTGGCCCTTTTTACTTGACGCCACGAGTCTTTTAAACTCGTTATTAGTGTTTAAGGGTGTCGTGCTCTATCGACCTCTGTGCCCCTTTCTACTTGGCACTATGAGACTTTTAGACTCATCATTAGTATTTAAGGGTGGCATGATTTGTCAACTTCCAAGCCCCTTTTTACATGGCACCGTGAGTCTTTTAGACTCGTCATCAATGTTTAAAGGTGGCGTGCTCTGTCGGCCTTCGCAGCCCTTTTTACTTGGCACTGCGAGTCTTTTAGACTCATCATTGGTGTTTAAGGGTGGCGTGGTCTATCGACATCCACGCCAAGAGTTTACTTGGCACCAAGAGTTTTTTAGACTAGTTATTGGTGTTTAAACGTGAATGGTTTGTTGACCTCCACACCTCTTTTAAGAACAACATGGAGCTAGAACGAGTACTTTATTCATCATAGTGAGGAGAAAACAATAACGGAGTTTTAACAAATAATCCACAAATATCAAAAATTGCAAGTGTAGAAAATAAAACGTTATCAAGGGTAAAATTTCTTCAAGTGCTTTGTATTCCAAGGGTGTTGTAATTCTTTGCCTTGGTTGTCCTTTAAATGGTAGGACCCTAGTCTTTGGTTAGCTATTACCACGTATGGTCCTTCCCAATGGGGCCCCAAGTTGCCTTCTTCTTCCACTTTCTTTCAGGACCAGGTCCTATATCTTGAGCGTTCTCAGTTTTACACTATTGTTAAAGTATTACTTAGTCTTTCTCTTCTAATGCAACATTCTGATCTCGGCCACCTCCATTTCTTCTTCCAAAAGGTCAAGGTACTCTTCCATAGCTTTATCGTTTTGGGGTATCGAGAAATGACACGTTTGAAAACTTGGCAGCCCTAATTCTATTGGGAGTACAACCTCGCACCCATATGCCAGTGTGAATGGCGTCTCTCCTATGGGCGTCTTCATCGTGGTCTTGTAAGCCCATAGTACACCAGGTAGTTCTATCGCCCATTCCCTTTTGTTGTTTGTGAGTTTTTTCTTTAGAATTGCTAGCAACACTTTGTTTGTCACCTTTGCTTACCTGTTTGCTTGTGGGTGCCTTGGAGAGGAGTGCTTAACTTGTATTTTTAGCTCGGTGCAACATTCCTGGTAATGGTCTAAGTCAAACTGGCCCCATTGTCTGAGACTAAGCTTTGTAGAATTCCATATCGGTAGATGATGTTCTTCCATAAGAACTTGGTCACAGCCTTGCTTGTTATGGTCGCCAGTGGCTCCGCCTCCGCCTTCACCCATTTAGTGAAGTAATTGATTGCCCGGTGCAACATTCCTGGTAATGGTATGAGTCAAACTGGTGCCCGTTGCCTGAGATTATGCTTTGTGGAATTCCATATAGGCAAATGATAATCTTCCATAAGAACTTCGTCACGGCCTTACTTGTTATGGTCACCAATAGCTCTGCCTTTGCCCATTTGGTAAAGTAATCGACTGCCACAATAATAAATTTGACTCACCCATTTTCGGGTGGGGGTGATCCAACTAAGTCAACCCTTATTGGGTGAATGGCCAAGGCGCAGTCATAGGACTTAACTCCTCTGGGGGGGTGTGGGGAACTAGCGCGTATGTCTAGCACTTGACACACTTCCTTGTAAACTTGGGTGTCTCTAAGTGCATTCGGCCAATAAAATCAGATCTTATCGCCTCCCTGGCTAGGACTTTCTTGCCCGAATGGTTTCTACATATTCCTTCATGTAATTTAGTTAGAACATACTACGCTTCTTATGGAGAGATACACTGAAGTAAAGAGGTAGCAAAGCCCCTTTTGTAGAGGACCCTGTCTACCAGTATAAGCCTTACCACATTCCTTCTTGTCTTCCTTGCCTCATATTTTCCTTCCAAGAGTTCGCCTATGTCAAGATAGCCGACCATGTCGTTGGCCCACTTAAGGATATCTGATCCCATCATGCACACCTCTAACCCTATGGCTGGAACTTCAACGACTTTCTTTTCGACCTGCCAAGGGAGGGGTGCATCCTCCATCCCTAATGTTGTGCGAGCCAACCTGTCTACTACTACATTATCTTCTCTAGGTACTTAGGATATGCTGAAGTATGAGAACTGGTCACGCAACTCCCAACCTTGGGCGAGATACTTCTTTTAATTTCTCCCCTTTAGGGGCGTACAGCCCCAACACTTGGTTGACCACCACTTTTGAGTCTGATTTTACATCTACCTATGTAGCCCCCAATGCTGTAGCTATTGAAAGCCTTGCCACCAACACCTCATACTCTGCTTCGTTGTTGGTCATCTTGAATGTAAGGGTCACCATGTAATGATATTCTTGGCCTTTATGGCTAATTATGTGGATTCCTACCCCTCCCACTGCTCAGCAAGAAGAACCATCTATAAAGAGAGCCCATGGCTTCCCTGTTGGGGCTACCACCATTTTTGGGGGAAAACCTAAGAATTCGGTGATGAAGTCTGCCAATGCTTGCCCTTTCATCGCCTTTCTTGGCAAATACTCTATATCGAATTTGCTTAATTCAACCAACCACCCTACTAACTTCCTTGAGCTATCTGGTCTCTGTAGCACCTTTGCTAGCTAGCTTTTTGTGAGTACCTTTATCGTGTTGGCTTGGAAATATGGGCACAGTCTTCTAGCCACTATTATTAAGGCATAGGCTAACATCTCCACTCGTGGGTACCTTACCTCTGCTCCCCTTAAGGCTCGACTTATTTAGTATATAGGTAGTTGTGTGGCACATTCCTCTTTGACCAAGATGGCTAAGACAGTGTGTGGAGAGACTGCCAAATATGCGCAGAGTATATCGCCCTTTTCTTGTTGCTTCAAAAGTGGTGGGTTGGCCAAGTGTTGCTTCAGTTTCTCAAGGGCTTCATCGCACTCCTCATTCCAAGGGTGTATGTTGCATAATACCCTAAAGAAGGGGAGGCATTTGTCCGTCGACCTGAAAACAAACCTGTTCAGGGTGGCTACCTTTCCCGCCAGTTGTTAAGTGTCATTTAGGCTTTTTGGTAGCTTCATGTTTAGGATCACATCAATCTTTTCAGGAGAGGCTTTACTTCCTCTCTCGGATACAATGAAACCTAGTAACTTCCCTGACCCAACCCCAAACTCACACTTTACTAAGTTTAATTTCATTTTATATTGACATAAGATTGTAAACGCCTCACTCGGGTCGGCCAGGTGTTGGTTGGGCTTCTTGCTCTTCACCAATATGTCATCCACATATACTTCCATTGATCTTCCTATCTGGTATTTAAACAATCAGTTGACTAGCCTCTTGCAGGTTGCCCCCATGTTCTTCAAACTGAATGGCATGACTTGATAGCAATATAGTCCCCTATCTGTAATGAATGACTTTTTCTCCTCATCCATTGGGTGCATTTGGGTTTAATTATAGCCTAAGCAGGCATCCATAAAGCTTAACATCTTATATCCCATGGTAGCATCCACAATCACGTTAATTCATGGTAGGAGGAAACTATCCTTCGAGCAAGCTTTGTTTAAACCAGTGAAGTCTCACATTCTACACTTCTTGTACGCCTTCTTCACAAGGAAAACATTGCACAACCACTCAGGATAATAGGCCTCTTTGATAAATTGGCGGTGAGCAAGCATTCTACTTTGTCAGCGATGGTTGCGTACTTCTCGGAACTAAATAATCTCCTTTACTGGCATACTTTCTTGTGCATAGGATCCACACAGGTGGTGTTCAATAATGGTGTTATCTATTCCTAGCATCTCTTCATGACTTGAGGTGAATACATCTCGACGCTCTGCTAGCAACTGTTTCAGGGTCTCTCTATCCTTTGGGGGGACTCGAGATCCAATACACATTGTGGCATTAGGGTGGTTAGGATACAATGTCACAATCTCGATTGGCTCATTGGCTTTGGCTTGTTGTAAGTTTTGTTCGTCCCAGATCTCCATGCCCTTTTCCAAAGAAATTGCTAGGGGTGGGGGTAAGGGTGGCAGCAAGGTCTCCTAATTGCTCCCATGGCAATTCTTTTCATTGCCGCTCGTAACAGTGCACACTTTGCTACTATTACTCTTTAACTCCTGCACATAATACTCTCGTGTTAAGGCCTGCTCACCCTGCAATTCTCCTACCTCGCCATCGATTAGGAATTTTATCTTGAGGTGATAGGTGGATGTGACTACCCTGAGGTTGTTAAGTGTTGGCTACCCTAATATGGTGTTATATGATGACGGGGCCTCCACGACCAAGAAATCAATCATGGTGGTGGTTGTACGTGTTCCTGTTCTTGCTGTTATCAGGAGGGTGATGGCGACCACTGGTTGTATCATATCTCTGTAGAAGCCTTTTAACGGTGTCAGAGAGGATTTTAGCTTAGCGGCATCTATGTCCATTTTGGTGAAGGCATCCATAAACAATATGTCTTCTAAGCTACGGTTATCAATAAGTATGGGTATAACACTCCTTCTCGATCTCCTTCCCTAAAAGATATAGTCATTTGTGCTAAGCTTTTGGTACTTAGGGGACCTGTTCGCCATATAAACTTCTTCATACATTGCCCTCCATGCGCGTGCCTTCGGGTGGACTAGGAAATGCCACCCCCACCAAACCCACTTGCTATAGTCCTGATTTCTCCTATGGGCACCCTATCTCTATCTTTATCATTATATGGGGGCAGCTACTCTTTAGCATTGCTGCATGTATTTTCCCAATGCGGTCACCGCTTTTCGAGGCTATTACTCCTTCGTGAATTGTTCCTTGGCTCGTATCGCTACTTAGGCTTCTAGTGTTCTACAACCGTTGGCTTAATTCTCCTGTGCCCGCCAATTCAATGACTGTTTTCTTCATGGTCTTGCAGCTTTCTATCCAATGTGAATTCATCTAATGATATTTGTAATAACGATTGCCAATTCTAGATTGGCGATGCTTTCTGTCCGGCTCTTCGCTTTCTTTTACATTTAGATTGTTGTGCACCAATATGCTCATCATACATCTTCTTCTTCTTTGTATGCTCCATGTTTGGTCCTCCATTACTATGCGCTTCCCCTTCACCTCACTCACTATGGTTGGGCATGGTTGCATCGCTAAGCTCCAAGTTTCGTTGCTTTAAGTCTTCATTTTCTTTCTTCAAATTCTCCATGGCGTCTAACGACATCTTCAGCTTTTCCTCCGTTGCAATTAATCGTGCTTTGATGGCAGCAAGTAGCGTTTCTGGTTCGCAGTTTGCTTCAGAATGTGTCACAGTCGGCATGTGGGAACCATGTTGACATCTAATGAGAAACTAAAATCAAAGATAGTTGTATCCCACAGATGACACCACTGTATACATAAAATAGGCTCTAAAAAATGTAAAGCCATTTGAAATATTTATACGGACAGCAAAAATATTATATACATTACATTAAATATGCTATTATGATTTTATCTGATACTTGATCTCTCGAAATTCGAATACAAATTTAAAAGTAACATTGATATGTAAAATACTATCTTGATTCTTGAACCGGAGATATTAAAGATATAATTATCCTGTGCAATAGGCCCCGCAAAACCTGGGCTTCAAAGCAAAGTATGTTCCAAGTTGCTCTTGATCATCACACCATATGTAATTCTTTTCTTTTTAAACAAAAGAACTTTATTCTCACTTTTTTAAACAAGAAGCAAAGGATATAATATGTGACATGTCTCACGGTCCTTTTGATTAATACAGAAGGAGAAAACAATCCACTAACAAGTGAGTTTTTTTTTTTTTAAATGTGAATCTCATATTTATCTTCTTCTTTTTTTCTTCAAAAGAATGCAAAGAGATTACAAACTCTAGAATTGTACAAATAATTTTATTAGAATTGACTCACTTAAATATTATTATAATTGCTAGTCACATGTGTTGATATGTTGCATTTAAAGGGATAAATCACTTAAAATACATAATGTAAACAGATGTTATTGAAAAGAGAAGTGCTACATATACAAAGAGATTACACAAAATTAAACCCACAAATTGACGTGGTTTCATATGATTCGTTAGATCTACTTCACACTAAAAGTAATTTTAAAATATGACATTATATCAGACCACTTCAATTTGTAGATTTATTTTTATGTAATCTATTTATGGTTAAAATATTTCTCTATTGGAAATAACAAAAAGTAAGATGAAGAACAACTTTTCTTCATGATAATAATAATTATATAAGTATTTTAAATAAGGTAGATGAGAAATAATAGTTTTAACACCAAACTAACTTTGTTTTAATGCCTAATTGTTTGTTACTAACAGCATATATAGTACTAGTATCGTTTAATAAACCAACCTCAATATAACAACACATGTATATGCATGGCTGCCAACACGTGAAAAGTGATAAAAAAAAAATTAAAAATTAAAAATTAAAAATAAATAAAATAAAATAAAAGGCAAACCAGTAGTAAGAAAAATGCTGAAGCAAAATATAGCAAAATGAAGGGTGTGCAACCTGATCCTGACCGGATCCGGATTCTAAAAACCGGGCAGTTATCTACTTGGGTTAATCCGGGCGGATAACAAAATTCAATCCGGATATCTGGGTTGTATTGTAACTAGATATCCAAATTTGTTTTTCTTTTTTGACTATAAATCTGGATATCCGGATTGTAACCGGATTTAATCCGGATTATAATCAGATCTAATTCGGATTAAATATTAATACTTTATTTAAATAAAAAAAACTTTTTAAAACTTTAAAAAATATTTTTGTAACACTTTTTGATAAATTGTCCAGATTTTTTAATTCATCCTATGCTGTACTGATATCTTCAAAGACGAAAATTTGTTGAGATTATGCCAGCTTTGATGCGTTGCCTTCATTTATATACTATAATCAAAATAAATAAACATATATATGGCAATCAGATGTTGTATGTGTCCATTCATGGCAGGCATAAGATCCTAAGCAGAGTCCTAAAGGAGCTAGCTAGGACAGTAAAAGAAAGCACGTTAATGACGATTATTAAATTTGGAAAACCCAAGATAAGAAAACTTAAGATCAGTACTGTGATGTACTCTAGCCATGGAGCTGTCTCCTTCGTATTTCTTGCATTCTTCTTTACGTACGATCTCGAGCTGGAGAATTTAATAAATTAAACAACTTAAATCAAGTAATTCAAGACTTATTATCTACAAACTCTTCAATTCTTTGATTATGACCTGCATCATCATGTTGGGTTTTGTACTATTTTTAAATCAAGATTTGAATCAAAGTTTCATATATATAATATTTTAAGCAAGAGAAAAATTTTTATTACCATGCCACTTCTTAGGATAGGCAAGCAAACGAAAATTATTGTATAGGAAAGTTGGAGTTATCATAGTTGGCCTTCATTGGAAGCAGGGATTTAAAAAAATAAAAATAAAAATAAAAACGGATCTGGTTACAAATAATCAGGTTGCAAAAAGGGATCCGGATTCATCTTACCCACCCAGATGGATCCGGATTCTAAGTTTCAGACCGGACGGAAAAAAAATAGGGCCGGTTCTACCCCTAGCAAAATGGTATGAAAACAATTAATACCGTTTCAAAGATAAAAAATATTTCATTACTAGTCTCTCTCACGTCCTCACTGCTTTTTCCCCTCTCAATCCCATACGTACATGACGTCTAATAATATCTCATAAAACTCAAAAAGCTGGCCGACAGTGACGTCGTTCTTTTTATCCTTATTAATTCACTCAATTGTAAAACATTCATCCAATTCATGATCATTCCAAGAAACAACCACTCGCGCGCAAGTAACAACATTATTTCTGGAGTTACTCGAGCAATTAGAAATGTTATCTTGACCCCGCGGCCGTGATCGATCTTGTTCTACAACAATCCAGAGGTATGCTCTGTCTATATATATGTGAATATATAAGATTCTATTTATTTTTTGTTTACAGCCATCTATTAATTTTGAATTTATGCTTGGATTTGTTTGGCTAGCTTATCATCAAAATTATCACAAAATATCTCAAGATTGACTTTTTTCATCATAAAAATTTGTTAACCAACCTAAATCTGAGTGTGTTAACCAACCTAAATCTGAGCATATCTCGAGATATATTGAAGATGAGGACCCTAATATTGTGAATTCTACTGTTGCTGTTATTGAAGATAAATCTTCATCCAAAGCTACATTTGAATTGAAGTCTCTATGAGATCATATTCTCTTGTAATTATCCTTATTGTATCTTTATCTGTATAATTCAAACTCAAGTATACTCTACTATTATAAATACAAGATATATCCTACGGGTTGATCGTTATTGATCACCCCTTGTTTTACAAACTCTTCCATGGTATCAAGAGCCCATGGCTTACGCCTTTTGTTCCTTTTCTCATGGCCTCCAATACTTCCACCATTATTCCACCCAACCCTTCCTCTGTTCTATCTTCCACGCTCAATTTTCCCAACTTCACTCAAGTCATATCTATGAAACTAGAGGGCACCAACTACCTTATGTGGTTGTCTAAATTCCTTCCCATGCTGCGTAGCAGCGATCTCTTGGGCATTGTTGATGGCTTTGAGCCATACCCACCCAAACTACTTCTTGATGGTCAAGGACAAGAAGTTATCAATCCTGCTTATCTCCTTTGGGTCAAGAAGGATCAGACCCTACTTGGTTGGATTAACTCCACTCTTTCTGAGAAGGTTTTGGCTACAGTTTATGGCCACAACACTTCTAGGCAAGTCTGGTTTGCTCTTGCAAATCGATTTGCATCTCAGTCTCAGTCTCGCATTGCACACTTGAAGAGGCAATTGCAGACTCTTAAGCAAGGTACTCAATCTTGCTTTGAATATCTACAAATTGCTAAAACATGGGCTGACAAACTTGCTGCTGTGGGTAAACTTGTTGAGGATGATGACCACATCGCTTATGTTATAATTGGACTTAATCCTTCCTATACTCCTTTCATCACTTCCTTCTCACTAGCAACCCGGGACAATCCTCTCTCATTTGATGACTTCCAAAATGAACTCATAACTCATGAGACTCTTCTCAAACATCAACAAACCATTTCCTTGAATCCATCCACTTATGCTCTCTATACTAAAAAATCTAGCCGTCGAGGTTATCCTTCCCAAGCATTTTCTCCTTCTTCTTCTAGAGTTCCAAAGCCTAATTCTTCTGCTGGCCTTCTCCCAACACCTAAACCAAAAACATATCAATCCAACTCTTCTACTCCTAATATTTGTGCTCCATGTCAAATATGTGGAAGGTCTAATCATCAAGCTCTTGATTGTTTTCATTGAATGGACTATGCCTATCAAGGAAGACACCCGCCAACACAACTTGCAGCAATGGTGGTACAGTCTAATGCTACTGTTGATGATCAGACCCAGATTGGAGACATTGGGGCCAATGCCCATATAATCAATGAGCTCGAAAATCTGTCCATTCAACAGCCCTACCAGAATGAAGAAATGGTGGCAGTCGGCAATGGAGCTGGTCTCAACATAGCAAACACTGGTTCCTCCCTCTTGACTTCTTCCACCTCAAAACACATTCCTTTCTTTCATTTAAATAACATACTACATTGTCCTCAAGCTTCTGCAAATTTTTTATTTATTAATAAATTTTGTGCTGATAATTCTTTCTACTTCATTTTAACTAAGTCTTCTTCTCTACTATCCATCCATCTTCTTCTCAATTGACCACCACTCATCCTATGGTAACTAGATCTCAAACGAGTTCCCTCAAACCTCAAACATTCCCTGATTTCAAACTATATTCCAACACTAAACACCCCTTTGTCTGCCCTCAAAGTGTCTTACATGATGTTGAGCCCAGCTGCTATAGCAAGGCAGCCACTGCTTCTCGTTGGCAAGCTGCAATGCAACAGGAATTTGATACTCTCATGGTTAATGAAACTTGGTTCCTTTGTCCTAGACCACCTAACAACAATATAATAAGAAACAAGTGGGTCTATAAGATCAAACAAAAGCCCGATGGCTCAATTGATTGCTTCAAAGCTCGATTGGTGGCTAAGGGGTTTGAGCAAGCCAGTGGTCTTGATTATACTGAGACATTTAGTCCAGTTATCAAGCCCTCCACTATCCGCATTATTTTATGCTTGGCAGTTCAGTTTGGGTGGCACATTAATCAATTAGACATATCCAATGCCTTTCTTCATGGTTCCTTACTTGAGAAAATCTACATGGAGCAGCCCCAAGGATTTAAGGATGAAACTCATCCTCACCATGTCTATAAATTACACAAGGCCATTTATGGCCTCAAGCAAGCCCCTCAAGCTTGGTTTCATAGATTCTCTACTTTCCTACTGGATCTTGGATTTATCAGTTCTTTAGTTGATTCTTCTCTCTCTTTTTTATCACAATGGTGATGTCAAGCTATATCTTCTGTTATATGTAGATGATATTATCTTTACAAGCACTCACATGGATGTTCTACAATCATTTATATCTTAGCTTCAACTTGAGTTTCCACTCAAAGATTTGAGCCCTCTTGATTATTTTTTGGGCATCCAAGCCAGTTGCACCTGTAATTGTCTCCAGCTCAATCAAACAAAAGTATATCATAGATTTGCTCACTCGAACACACATGCTTGGTGCCAAGCCTTCCAAAACTCCCTATTCTTCTAGCTCCAAGCTATCACAATTTGATGGTGAACCTCTCTGTGGTGCAGCTGAGAATTGACATGTGGTGGGTTCCTTACAATTCTATACTTTGACTAGACCTGAGATAGCTTTATGAGTCAATCGGCTTTGTCAACATCTCCATCATTCCACCTCAATTCATTGGATAGCATCAAAACGAGTCTTACGCTATTTGAAGGCTACTGCAGATCATGGTTTGATCTATACTTCAGGTCCACTTCAAATCTCATCCTATTGTGACTCTGATTGGACTGGTAGCACTGATGATAGATGTTCTACTTCTGGTCTTGCTGTGTTTCTTGAAAATTCTATAATATCTTGGAGTGCCAAGAAACAAGAGGTAGTTTCTTGGTCTAGTACTGCAGCTGCATATCGATCCCTTGCCTTAGCTACTACAGAAGTTTATTAGGTGCAGATGTTGTTTCGTGATCTGCACATCACTCTTCCTACTGCCTCTATGCTCAGGTGTGACAATGTAAGTGCTTTATCTCTTGCCTCAAACCCAGTCTTTCTTGCAAGGACCAAGCACATTGAGGGAGATTACCACTTTGTAAGTGAGAAAGTACTCAATTGAGATATCTTAATCAAATACATATCCACCAATGATTAAGTTGTAGACATTCTAACTAAGGGACTGTCATCCACCAAATTTCAATATCTCAAGTCCAAACTCATGGTGGTTCCCCCCATTAGTTTGTGGGAGGGTGTTAACCAACCTAAATCTGAGTGTGTTAACCAACCTAAATCTAAGCATATCCCGAGATATATTGAAGATGAGGACCTTGCTATTGTGGACTCTACTATTACTGTTATTGAAGATAAATCATCATCCAAAGCTACATTTGAATTGAAGTCTATATGAGATCATACTCTGTTGTACTTATCCTTAATGTATCTTTAATGTTTATCTTTATCTATATAATTAAACTCAAGTGTACTCTATTATTATAAATACAAGATATATCCTACGGGTTGATCATTATTGATCACCCCTTGTTTTACAAACTCTTTCAAAAGTTACAAAAACTCTCTTCTTTTCGGGTTTTTGTTTGTTCTTCTACAATCTTCTTGGTGGGTAAGAAGTACATAGAGTGAAAAAAAATGAAATTATCTTAAAGGCATCATGCATTATTCTGTTCTAGCTAGTTTGTATATTTGACCGGTTTGTTTAGATGTTCCAAAACCGGGGCAAATTGAACAAATCTTTCTTGTGCATACTTGTAGTTCCTTCAATAATCTTGTTCAGTGTTTAGATGATCACATGATCATCCTCCTGTGCAGAGAGAAAACTATTATATTCATTTCTTTTAGAAGATTTAGTGCCAAGTTTTATATCTCATCTCTCTTTCTTGGAGGTTGATCGATCATATCAGCCTCAATTTGATTACTATGCCTTCTACTTTCAACTAGTTTTGTCCAAGTAATGTTAGATACAAGCCTTATTCAAGTTTTTGGAAAAGAGTAATCCTACTTATCATCCAAATTATCATCATCCTTATCTCATCATCCAATGATATGGCTACAATCTTGTCAAGTGCCCAAATAAAACTTCTCTAACTTAAACTTAGCGGCGTACTGCTCCATGTTCGAACTGCCCTGAGTTAAAGATGCAAACTCCTGTGCCTTCAGCTGTTTGATAGAATCCGGGAAGAATATGTTGTCAAACTCTTCTTTGAATCTCTCCCATGACAATGTAGCAAGACTTCCTAGTCCCCCAACTAGAAGCTACCTTCGTGTGTCTCACCATAATCTTGCTTCCCCTTGAAAAAGATACCCATCATACTGTACCTTCTAGTCTTCAGTACATCCACAGATCTCGTATGTCCTTTCAAGATCAATGATCAATTTGTTGGCTCTTAGCAATCCTTCATTACTAGTTCTTATAAGGACAACCCCTAACTTTGGGTTTGGGTTCATGCACTTGATACTGTTGCTGATGTCTAAGCACATCAGCCAGCAGACGTACAACTTCAACTAATCCTCCATCCTTCGAGCAATTCCGATTCTTCTGATTGATGTCTTCATCAAGGTTCCGACGTATCTTATTGCAAGTCATGTGTCACTTCTTGAAACACACAAGTACACGTATTACAACCAAGTACTATCTCATACTTCAAGAAATTTAAGCCTAATGAAAACTAAAATCTCAAGCCTAATATTTGGTGCATTTCCTAAATACATGTAGATTTATAACCCAGAGATATATTACTTTGATACTACCATGTGATGTCCCCAAATTCTGCTTGGAATCGGATGGACATCTGAAGCGTCGAGACATGCAACACAAGGTTACTTGCCCCCATTAATGACATTAAAGATGCAATGTTCCTAATATGCATATAGTATTATGCAATATTCGCAGTAGATAAATTTTTTCTTTGATCAATACTATGCACCAAACTGATAATATCTCAATTATTTAAAACATCATCCATACATACTTAGCAAAATAAAAATGCATGATTACAGCGCAGCCTCATAAGATTGTAATCTCACATGTATAGGAGACCGAGTTCCATAATTACAACATCAAAATATACTACTGGGCTAGTTCTTCCAGCAACTCGCGTAACTCAGCTAAAATGCCAAAATACTATCTAAGAATCTAACTATGGAGGCCGTAAGTCCTGCGTTTCATTGACAACGTCTAATCGACGTCCTCCAATTTGCCAGGCTCCGCTCCCTGTCCTGGTCTTGATTCATCGCCTATCATTAGGGGGGAATTGTGGTTGAGACTAGTACGGTAAAATTTAAATACAAATATCAGTAAGTTAACAGAGAAGTTCCACACATAATGATACTTACATTACAATAAATACATGAATTCATAATCAAAGTCATAAGTAAGAATAACATAACTTGACATGTAACATGGCATGAACTGATATAACTTGAACTAAAACGTGAATTGAACTTAAAACTTGACATGACATGAACTTAATTTGAATAACATGAACTTGAAACATGACATGGATTTGAACTTGAAACATATCATGAATGTGAACTTGAACATGTTTGAACATGAACTTGAGTATAGCATGAATGAGAATTTGAACATGACATGAACGTGAAATACATGAACTTGAAATTTTGTTCAATAAGCTTGATAAAAGTGATCATGTGGGTGCTACATGGGTTCTCTTAAGTTGTGTGTCCCTATCGATTACCGTATCACAACACAAGTATTTGCACCAGCTATGAGTGCATTAACATACGTGGCAGTTCACAAGTATCTGCGCTTATTATGGACACACATATGGAACGTGCTAGTTCATAAGTATTTGCACTTGCAATGGACACACGTACTGTACATATCCTGTGTCAGGTATTTGCACTCACATGAGTACACATAACCTGAACTTGAAATATGGCGCCATTAGCGTTAGTGCCTGCTGTGCTCCAGTGACCAATTACTTATGCCTCATTCGCAACTTGTTGATTTTACTTTGTCAACTTAGGAAATTTCACACTAATTTAAACAATCCAATGTGAACAAAGAAGTTCTACTAGGATATTATCCCATCCTAACACTTAGTGTCGTGATAAACATTAATAGACTCGACATGATTTGAAAGATTGTTCCCGATATATACAAACTATATTCGAGATGAAATATAACATGAAACAAAATGACGAAAGCCCTGAGATAGCGTAACATAACATGAATGTAAGTCGAAAGACATGAGGTGCTTTGAGACAGAAAACATTTCGTAGCCTGACATAATATGTAATAGACAACATTTTGTAACATGGCATAACACACAATAGACAATATTTCATAACATGACATAACATGTAACAGAAAAAATTTCATGACGTGGCATGCATGTAACAGATGGCATAACGTAACATTACATAATTGAAATAAAGAGCAATACGTGGCAGAATAGATTGTGTAATAGATAAATATTTCATGACAGAATAAATTATGTGTGACAAATAAACATATAATGATATAGCATGGCATGACATATATGATAACATACATATATAAACTGTACTCCTCTTACCCATCACACATACTCAGTAAACTGATATTAAGTTAAGAGCTAACTTATAACGATGGTCGTGTTTTACAATAAATCAAATATGAAACATGAGAAACTGTAAGTAGATATTCTAAAAATTAGAAAGTTTATTACTAACAAATTAGAAATATGAAAAATGCCAACTTAAAGTAAAATTACCATTTTACCCCTAACTTAAGAATTTCACATCCTAACTCTAAAAATGATCAAAATTTACATTCCTCATGTAAATCTTGTTCCAAACTCAAATATCAATTTAGAAAAATTTAAAACAAATTATAACCAAGAAATACACACTATGGCCGAAACATCCAGAGGTTGTTTTTCTTGATTTTTGTTGCAATTCTTCTAACTTTAAAACTCATGATCAAACCATAATTTTACAACAAAGATCCTTCTATCCTAAGTTTAAAAAATTACTTAATATATACAATAGAAATATACTAATCATCAACACAAAATGTTTTAGTAAAAAGATACAAATGTTTTAACTAAAAATGCAAACCCTTGAATCAATCACAAGGTTTGACCTAAATCAAAACATCTCAAAGAATTTCAAAAAATCCAATTCTTTCTTCTAATATATTCATAATAGATTTCTAAGAACAAACATGCTTTGAATCATTACACAAAAATCACCAAAAATTACAAAACATGGCTTGAAGTACTCGATTCCACACTTAGTTCGAAAATAGAATTTTTCTCTTAACTATATTTGATCAAACACTCGATCCATGGCATAAAATGATAAGTTCTTCAAACCAAAAACATCACATGTTTAAAAATATTTCCTAAGACAGATCCAAGCATTAAACTTAAAATCACATGGCTAAAAATAAACCAAAACATGGATATAGCCAAAAAATCAAACCATTGGCTTAACCAAGTATCCTCTTGCATAAAAAATCATATTTTTGAAACTAACATAAAAATAAAAATAAAAATAAAATAAAAAAATCTTCAAAATAGCATCCCAATATGTATATAAGAGGGTTAATATCATCAAGTACATATATTAAAACCATTGGAGTAAGATTAAACCAAAAAAGATATAAACTTTCTTAAAACGATAACTATTTTTCCTCTTCTAGTTTCTAAGTTTCTAGATCTAAGAAAATCGTTCATCAAAAGTTTTAATCATGCAAAAACCCTCAATAACCATTCATATAAACATGTTGAAAACACTCCATAAAATGTTTGGAGCAAGATTTGTCTATTAGGTTGGTCAAAAACTCCAAAATATAACCCAATCTCCAGATTATCGCTCAGACTGACCTTTCTTTATGGTTAAAACAACTTTTAACTGATCCAATGACAATGGAAGGAAACACACAATTTACCCGCAAAAACTAGACTCAAAGAAGAACATGAAAGAAGATTTGTGAGAAAATACTTACAAGCGCTTCAAAAAGGGTATGCAAAGGGATTCAGAAAAACTGTCCAAGAGAACCTTTTGGTTTCTTTCCAATAAAAGTGTGAGAAAATGATGGAATGAAAGGAAAATGGGCTGGAAGACTTCTTACACAACTGAGGGGTGATGAGAGGGCAGTGAATGACCTTGAGTGATGGTTGTATTAGCCCAAAATAGTTGGCAAAACTAGCCCATGGTATTGCTCTCTAGAGTTGTCGTATGAGAGGTGATGAGTGAGGTGGCTCTAGCCTTCACTTCAAGTATAACTAAGGGATATATTGGGCAGAGGCTGGTTTTCCGTGAAGGGGGAAGCAAACTTAGCCAAGAACTGTTGCCAAGGTGGCCAAATTCGTGGGCTTCATGGGCCTTAACTGAGTCGGCTTCAATTTGAGGTTTAAAGAGGGTTTGAGATGCTATCAAGCCCAAATTCAATTTTTCTTGGCCTAATCAAATTTTCAAGGTTTAAAAAGTTGCATAATGATATCGTAACTTTAATTTGAGGGATTAATAGCATGTGGAAGTAATTTAATGAAGTGATTAAATACAAAGCTAGAAATTGGATTAGTTAGGGTTTGGAGGTCAACTTTAGGGTTTGGGGAAAACCATTTAGGGTTTTAGTTTCAACCAAGCTTTTGGGGAAAACCATTTAGGGTTTCAGTTTCGACCAAACTTTTGGATTTCAATTGGATTCCAACCATTTAGAGTTTTACTAGAGTTGAAACCCCATTTGGTTTGACACAATTTGGTTGGTCGGATGGAAATAGGGTTTCACTTAAATGACATGATCTCACATCTTGATTCATTCACAATCCATATCACGGTTTCTCTTGGTGCCAAGTGTTCAATACTATTCACCAAGTGTGGCTAAAATACTGCCAAGTGTCCAGATAAAACTTCTCGAACAAAATTTAGACATTCCACACTGTAATTTTGAAAATACTGCACTTGGAGCTACCATCGAGGTTCCTATTCAGTCCGGGAAAGTGAACAGTAAACTTTACACTGAAAATCCTAAATATTCATACAAACCTAACTGTGCAATTAGTTTATTGAAATTCAACCCCAAAGTGCCTTGAATAGTCAAAATGCAGTTTCAAATAGGCATATCGTCTGAAAATTGAAAATGAGATAATTGCGTCATAAAATCATAAATAATCCAATGAGTCTAATGGAGTATACCATATCCCATTCTGACACATCTAATTACCTTAAATAAATAAAATCATTCTTCTGGTACAATAGTGAGCGGTAATACTGACTATGCTGACAGATTAAAACCTACGCGATTGGTCGATTTGTGAAAATTTACAGGATTTTCACGAGGTTCCTAAAGCGTATAAAAATTTCACCATTGAAATTTTTAGTGGGTTGTTACAATTTATACTTAATAAACCAAGTCATGTGCCATTCACACTTTCAAACCAGCACTTTGTTTGAGATGTAAATAAAAAGAAAATATACTTCTAAAATGAACGATTATTCCATGGATGCATGGATCAAGTGGATTAAAAAATGATATTTACAATCATAGAGTTTGCAAGCAAAATCACGCACTTCTTTAAAAAAAAATGAGTAAATGTAGGACCCACATAAAAAATTAAATTTTTTAATGGTGGACCCCAGACTTTTTCAAAATGGAGAAATACTTTAACCAGAAAGAGACTATACAAAAGTAAATCTATAAAGTGACGTGGTTTGATGCAGTACGTCATATTATAAAATTACTTTTATTATAAAGTAAATCTAACAGGTCACGTAAAGCTACGTCAGTTTGTGGGTTTACTTTTGTGTAATTTTTTTGTGTTTGAGTTATGTTTGAGAAGGAAATGTGATGATATAGGTTGAGATAGGTTCTCAAATGAGGCCTGGCAGGTTTGGTGCCACAAATGAGACACAAAATTTTCATCTAATTTCGTTTCATTTCATCTCATCTCATCTTATTCACAAACATAATTCAAATATAAATTTTTTTATCTAATCATTACAAAATTTTCAAACTAATTATTATAACTTTTTCAAACTTTCAAATAAAAAATAAAAAACGATTCCAACTTTTTCAAATCCCTAAACAAAAATAATATTCTTACGGTATTTTAACTTTATAATATTTTTTATCTCCTTTCCAAAAATCTAAATTAAAAATACTCAATTCAAATTATCTCACTACTACTAACAAACTATCTTATTGCTATTCACAAAATTTTCATCTCATTTTACTTCCCAAACGGCCTCCATGTTGTCCAAAAAATTTATTTACAGAATATATAATAAATATTATAGGATCCATAATTAAGAAATTGGTTTATCGGACGACATAAACCAACCATTGTTAACGAATCAAATGCATCATAACGTATAAAATGCCATGTCGAACACGACACAACAATTTTTACAGTTGTTTTTTATAATCTTAAATATTTTAAATTATTGAATAGAATTTCCGTACAATAATAATACTTTCATAGCTCTGTTTTTAAAAATATATATATTTTCCATTTAAGCAATTTGTCAAAGAAAAAAAAATTAAAAATGGTTGTCCTTTATCCTCTATGAGATAGGCCCCGCAAGACTTGGAGCTCCAAGCAAGGTATGTTTCACGTTACTTTTCACACCGTACGTAATTAGCTAAACAAATTAAAGACCGAACGATAGTCTCGCTTTTAAAAAAGAGAAAGTGAAGGATATGTATGTCCCATGACTCTTTTGATTATTAATTGAGAAAGCATCATACTTTCGCCACAATAATATTAAACCAAATGTGGCTTAACTTTATTCTTTCTTATATAATATGTTAAAGAAAAAGAAAATTAAACCAAATGTGGCTTAACTCTATTCTTTCTTATATAATATGTTAAAGAAAAAGAAAATTAAACCAAATGTGGCTTAACTTTATTCTTTCTTATATAATATGTTAAAGAAAAAGAAAATTAAACCAAATGTGGCTTTATTCTTCATTTCGTGGTTCGTTCCAGAAAAAGCTCATAAATTAAAGATCATTCTGGGGTGGTTTCTGTGATGATACGGTACTGTGATGATTGGAAGCAACTTGCAACATACTTAATTTTTTTTATAACTGTTTATATAATTATATTTTAAAATGAGGATGTTTATGTAAAATAATGTTACATTTATAAGTTATATATTTTACAAAAATGTCATTCATTGAAAGGTGTTAAGATTGATTCCTTATAATTTTGAAGAATGATCAAATACTTTCTTCATTTAATTTTTGTGACTTCTATATATTAAGTCTACCTCTATGAATTATATATAGAAAATATGTGAGTATATGTAAGAAATTTTTAGATGATTGTACGTGTTCAAAGTGAGCGTGTGGATATATATATATGTATGGGCAATGAGGCCCACACATGAATATTTTATTTTATTTTTTTAATTTTTTTTTTAAACATAACGGCAGGGGAGGGCATCGGATTTAGGTTCGGACACAAGACTCAAACTTAAAATTTACATCTCAAACTCAAAATTCTCATCTCATCATTACACATTTCTCAAATCTCCATACAAAATATAATAAATAATTCAACTTTTTCAAATCTCAATACAACTTTTTCAAATCCCAATATAATAATATTACTAAAACTAATATTTTAAACTCTCATATTAAACTCAAAATTCCCATCTCTACCCTCAAACCTCTAAATCACTTGGAAGCAACCCAAGTCCTATTGAGCCACCCCTTAATGAGTGGCCGTATAACAAAGAATTCTAGTTAATTTCTTGCTTCTGAGTATAAAAGATGTTTTGAGAATGAGATACGATGAGAAATATGTGAATAGTAATAATTAAATTATTTATGAATATATGTAAAATAATTTTGAGTTAAAATATTGTATTGGATTATGAAAAATAAGAGATAAAATATTGAATAAAAATATTACAAAGTTAAAATATTGTTAAAATATTATTTTTTAATATTATTTTTATTTTAAAATTTGAGAAAGTTTTATAATTTTTTGTGTTTCGTTTGAACGTTTGAGAAAGTTGATGATTATGTAATTTATATGAAAAAGTTAAAACTTTGAAATCAAAAAATATATCCATTAGAGTGATATTTGGAAAGTAACTAATGAGAAATATTTTAGAAATGAAATCATTTATATTTCCAAATAAATCCTAAATCAATAGAGCACCAGAAGTGTCATTGGCTGGTCTCTCTCTTTCTTTCTTTCTATTCTATTATAATAAGTGGTTATCTAATTATTATAATAATTTTTCCTATTTTACCGTTAACTTTTTTGTCTTTTCGTTAATTTTTCTTCAACTTTTATTTTTTGTTGCATTGAGAGAAGAGAAAGATTGATACATGCACTAAGTTAAAGCTGAGAAAAAATATCTGTTCAATCGAAGCAAATATCTCGGGGTGAGGTAACTCTAGGATTACTGAGCCGTTGGCTTCTCGAAGCCCTCACAGGAATGCAACCCAAGTTAAGGGCAGCTGAGCAACATAGGAGGAATTGAAGAATAAAAGGAAGCAAATAGAAATTACAAACTGAATTAAATTCCAGTTTGAACTACTTCTCAATGCAAATAACTGCCCCGAAACATCATTGCAACTTGTTTCCAGAATAAAATGATGTAGACCAATAAATCAGTACCTCCTATAAATGGCGGCAATAGCTCTCCGGTTTCGGTGTTTCGTCTTTCCGAATGATAATGTTAACGGCATCATAGACTCTGTCTCATAGTGTTTCAAGATTCATATACTCAGCCTAGGCAATGAAAGTACGGACGTATGCAACATCAGTACAAATCACAAAATATAGATCTCTAAACATGCGCATGCACACACAAAAAGATCAAATGATCTCTAAGCAAAACGAAGAAGATAGAACTCCAAAAAATCATATATATTTGTTGTAATAAAAAAAATCATTTCTTATTACAGCCATATATTTATTATTACCAGTCATATATATGTACATTTGGAGAATATTGAAACACAAACTTCACAAATAGGTGATTCAATTTGGCAAATTAATTAATTTTTTGTAAAAGTTTACATTATTTTTATTAAAAACTTTATCTCACTCAATTAGACAAGCGTGCTTTACACTTCACTCCAACCCAATATATATATATATATATATCTTCCTTGTTCCTTGTTAGTATTAGAAAGTAGAGAAATGGATCCTTTCGGCGCATCCATGGAGACGGCCTTGTTCGAAAAGGCCATGGTAGGGAAATGGGATGAAGTCGTCGATATATGTACGGAAAACCCATGGGCTCTAGTCTCCAGCATCACCAGGTTAGAGGACACAGCATTACACCTAGCTGTCTCGGACGGCCAAGAACAGACGGTCCGGAAACTGATCACAGAGATCATTTCGTACCAACCAAACCCAGAAGCGGTTCTTCGAGTTGCAAACAAGAGAGGCAACACTCCTCTCCATTTTGCTTCATTGATGGGGAATATTGTGGCCATGTGTAAATGCATAGCAGCGGTTGATTCTTCCTTGATCGCTGTTCGTAATCATGAGCGAGAGACTCCGCTTTTCATGGCTGTTCTCTTTGGCAAAAGAGAAGCTTTCCAATGTCTTGTCCAGGTGCTTAGCCCGGATGAGGTCTATACGTGCTCCAGGAGGGAGACTGGTGACACAATCCTTCACAGCGCCATTTCTGGAGACCATTTTGGTGAGAATTAAGACTCATTTTCTATCTGATCTAGCTATATCGATATTCAAATTATAACAACTAACGTAAAGTGATATTTTTCCGTCTAGTTTATTCATTGATCCTAAAGAATTAATGCTTTGTTTTTCACAAAACAGATCTGGCATTGCACATAATTAAATTGTATGGAAAACTGGTGAACGCTGTCAGTAAGGAAGGAATCACGCCTCTTCATCTACTAGCTGAAAAGCCTTCCGCTTTCCGAAGCGGGAGCCGCCTTGGATTTTGCAAAAGACTCATTTATCACTGTATCTATCACCTTTTCATCGCTGCTTAGCATTTAATTAAAACAAAAACTAATCTTTCAGTTCTATCCATTCTTTTTATAAGTGTAACCATGCAGATATAATTTTTTCAGATAACTTATATTTTCATGCTGGTGCAAAGGATATGTTAATGTTCTCTTATAAATTAATCAAATCATGGCATGTTAACGATCATGTGAAGCGCTCGTTGGTTTGTGAATAAAAGAATTTTTAGTCTCTTTTCACGATTCTACTTGAAATTGAAGAAAACTTTCTAATACTTGAAATCTAAATAAACAATTTATTATTTTTTGATGAAGTAATATATACCAAAACATTTGTTGGTTAATATAAAATAACTGTATGTATATAATATAGTATTATGCTTCTTTAAGAAACTATTTATCATTAATATAACCATTGTCATTCATCTTCCCAGAGGTAACAATAAATGAATAGGAAGTTTTTTTTTATCTTTACTTTTTCTCCCAATCATGCAATGCCAGCAAATTAAAAATTAGTGAAAAAATGATGATTTAAAACATAACAAAATAACAATTCTTTTCTCCCTTTATTATTAATTAATGTGGTTGAATGCTTAAGAGTTATATGCCAGCTTTAATTCTAACTATTATTTTTATTGTACATGATGATGTCAAATAATTATTAGTAGATAAGTGAAAACTAGTAAAGAGCTTTCTAATAATCTAATGCAACATCGAGAGCTCATGATGAAAGAGTATTAGTCAAAGGACGTTAAATGAATCTATAACTAGCTAGCATTTCTGTTGTATATGAAAATATCTATGATGTTTTTGTTTGTATATATGACATTACTATTTAACTTGGGAAGTATCAATATTGGCGGATTATTATATTTTGCTGTTACTTTATTTGGAAGGCATATTTGTTGATGAGCTCAAGGAGGTACCGCACGAATATTATCAGTTACCTACGGTGCCGATAGAAAGACGTCCCAACTATGAAAGCAATTAACGTCCCAAATAATCCTGAGAACTACGGAGCATGCATCCACTTCTTTCGATTGTTTTGGAATTTTGTTACATTTGGTATGTAATTGGTGTTGTTTTTCTTTCTTTTCAAGCTGCTTCTAACGCTTTGTTGGTGTCAGAAACATTAATTATAAGCACACACAAATGCAGAGTACTATAGCTAGCTAACGTGGTGTAGTTTTTTTGTTTTTATTTTTCATTTGCTATGCGCTACTGACTGAGCTCCCCCCGCCCCTCTCAAGTACTAGTCACCATCGGAAAAAAGTTTGGAGTGCACACGGATGAAGAGAACCAAAGACAGGGCGCAAGAAGTCCAGGCAAGCAATGCGAGCATATAATTCTACTGTTTGTTTGCCTGTATTATATATTATAAAAAAACATTCGAACCAAAACAAACAAGAAAGAAAAACACTAACTAAACTTCACAAAGAATGTTGTTTATGACAGTAAAATTGTTGAATTAGCACTACAAGAAATAAGATCATTTCCAGCGATTACAGTAGCCGGAACTACTATGAAACTTAGCTGCTGTTAATTATTTCCGGCTATTTTTAGTTGCCAACGAATAGCCACTATTAAAGAGCCAAGTAAAATTTTTTCCGGCTACTTTTAGAATTGCCACAAATACTCATTATTTCCGACAAAAATAATAGTCGCAAATGTCATAAAATTTTGTCGCAAAAATTTTTGTCAACATCCTCATCCATAGCCAAATATATTTGCGGCTAAATATTTTTCGCCGCAAATATTATTTTGTGGCTAACTTTTTTAGCCGGAAATAGATGCTGAAATTGGGCAAAGATTTATTCCGGCAGATTATTTTCGTCGAAAATACTTAAAATCTCAACTTGTTTATTTTGGTCAGACGTTGTTTTTTACTTTATATTTATTTCCTTTCCTTTATGACAAGTACTTGCTTATTAATAAATTAAAAAATGCTATATTGGGAGAAATTTATATTTGCTTGCCCATATAATTCATATAACCTCAAAGTACATATTTAAAATTCACTACTATCATTGTTTTAAGTTCTACAAAATACCATCCAACATGTCACAATGGGATATGAATTTACAAGTGGAATTCTTTCTATATGGATTTAACTTTAATTCCATCTTTGACAGCTTCTGAGATGTTTTTACTCTATATTTCTTGATATCTTGATTCAATCCTGTGAAAAATAAGAACACAAAATAGATCATAAAGTTTTTTTATATTAATAAAAATAATTAATTTACAATATATATATATATTACTACGTCCATGATCACGAGCTGTATTGTAGAATTTCTTGTTAAACTACAACACGATTTGTACGTCTAACATTTCTCGTATTGACATTATAATGAATTGCATATTTCTTCTGCAGAATTCGAAGCCACCAATGAAGCAGCTTGGAGGTTTCAAAATTTTCGGGCCAATCATAATGGCCTTTGTTACAGATTCTTCAAGCTTGCAAACAGGATGATGTTGATCGTTCTTGCAGGTATATATGTCAGTATACAACCAAATTTATAAAGATTCCTATGGGAAATTACTAATTAGTTCTCAGAGATCAATTCGAGTATAATATCTATATCCACTAAAATCTAATTATTAAACTCTATTAAAATCAAGTTACTATATTATTATAATTACCTGTAGAAACACTCATTTCTCCCCTTAAAAGGCCTAATAAGAGGAGTAGGGTAATTCCTTATAAAGTCTAGAATGAGTTTGTTCCTAAGCCATGTGGGACTCCTCAATACGCTCCCTCACGTGTGGGCCGGTATTTCCGGTACGTACTATCATCGTGGGTAGGTCATGAGAGCCCATCATTGGTCATAGGTTAGCCTACTCTGATACCATGTAGAAACACTCATTTCTCCCCTTAAAAGGCCTAATAAGAGGAGTAGGGTAACTCCTTATAAAGTCTATGATGAGTTTGTTCCTAAGTCATGTGAGACTCCTCAATATTACCTAATGCTATACTTTTAAAAAATGGCATTCATTTCATTCATTATTTAAGGTATTAATTTGTGTATTATGTTAATAAGGACTTCCCACGATAAGAAAGATATATGAGGAGAAACAGCAGCACGCATTATCGATTCAGATCATGGACGAACTTCTAAAGGGTGTTAACATGTCCGAATATTATCACGCTGGCACAAAGCCCTCACAAGCTTCAGATACAGCCGGATATCAAGAGGACGCATCAAATCCATATTCAAGTGTCTTTAGTGGTATTGGTGATTCCTCAGAAGCTGAGAACATAGAAGGTAAGCCATGCACGATATATCCTTGATATATATAAGTTCTTTCTGATTAATTAGCTAGCTAGCTACTTGCTTACATATTAGTATTTTTGAGTGTCCGTGTGTTTGTGTGAAAGGGTTAATTAACTTATCTTGTTAAAATAAAAAGATCATGTGGGAGGAAGAAGCGAATGTTGGAAACCTCCTAAGTGTGAAATGCCCGTGTGAACATGCAGCCTCTCAACAGTCAATGATAGTTGCTAGAAACTTCCATGTTTGTCAATAATGGTGGCTACATTAGGTAGACTTCTCCTATAAAAGGAGATCATTTATAATGGTGTAAACCATCCTCACTGAGGTGAGCGATCAAGGCAAAGGGCTGAGGGCAAAATATAGGTTCTGGGAAAACCCAGAATAGACGGCATTTTGAGAGATAGAGAGCTTGTTTATGAGTGTTTGTAATTTTGCATAGATATATTGAAAATACTGAGTTTCCGCTTCAGTTGACATAGGCAAGTTGCCGAACCACTTAAATATTGTCTCTCTATTGTCTCATGTGATTCTTGGACAGGCTCGAAGCATAACAATTGGTATCAGAGCCTTGCTTTTGTGCTGTCTAGAAAAATCAAGTTGATCAAAAGTAAGTTTTGATCACACAATGATGTTCCTCGCGTCAAGAGGAATCCATTGCCGCAAACGGCATAAAAAATGGATGCAGGAGGAGCCTGTACGCACCCCTAGAAGTCGAAGAGTGCATAGACGCGCCTCAGTCGTACTAGAGGAAGAAGATGAGTGAGTAACATGCGCCCCACTGGCAGCGGGAGGAAGAAGACGTGTGAGAGAGTGACGTGAGGGACACTCTCTCACGCGCACCCACGTGCATCCCAGGTTGAAGATGTGTGAGAGGTATGCGCTCACGCAACTCCACGCGCCCTACCAACACTCAGAGCGTGTAAGCCACGCGCCGCAGACGCCCTGCTGCACAGCGTGTACCCCACGCGCCAGATGATCTGGACCGTTCATTTTTTAGATCTTTGTTGGGCTTGATCTAAGCTATTTTGAGTCCGATTTCAAATATCAAATAGTGCTTTCCAATTATTTGGATCATTCCAGACTCATCCGTATGATGAGAATGTTGAGATTCGCCATCGGTACTTTTGACTTAAACTGTCCATAATTTGCGGATCATTTTGGGCTAGATCTAAACCATTCGGAGTCTAATTGTGATGATCAAATAGTATTGACAAACTATTTGAATCATTTCGGACTCATCCATACGATGTGAATGTTGAGATTCACCATCAGTACTTTCGATCTAAATCGTCCATAAGTTGCAAATCATTTTGCGCTAGATCTAAGCTATTTGGAGTCTAATTGTGATGATCAAATAATACTAACAAACTATTTTGATCATTTCGGACTCATCTGTACGGTGAGAATGTTGAGATTCGTCATTGGTGCTTTCGATCTTAACTGTCCATAAGTTGCAAATCATTGTGGGCTTGATCTACGCCAGTTGAAGTCTAATTGCGATGATCAAATAGTACTAACAAATTATTTGGATTATTCCGAACTCATATGTACGGTGGGAATGTTGAGATTCGCCATCAGTACTTTCGATCTGAACCGTCTATGAGTTGCAGATCAGTTTTGGGCATGATCTACGCTAGTTGGAATTCAATTGCAATGATCAAATAGTGCTGAAAAACTATTTGGATTATTCTAGACTCATCCGTACTATGGGAATGTTGAGATTCACCATCGATACTTTCGATCTAGACCGTTCAAACTTCAGATCAGTTGTGGGCTTGATGTCAGCCAGTTGGAATCGTGAAGGAGTCAATTGTTTTTGGCTTGATCGCAGCCAGTTGGAGTCGTGACAGACTTATTTATTTTTGGCTTGATCGCAGCCAGTTGGAGTCGTGCCAGACTCATTTGTTTTTGGCTTGATGTCAACCAGTTGGAGTTGTGACGGACTCATATGTTTTAGGCTTGATCTCAGCCAATTAGAGTCGTGAAGGACTCATTTTTTTTTTTGGCTTAATCGCAGCCAGTTGGAGTCGTGACGGACTCATTTGATTTTGGCTTGTCGCAGCCAATTGGATTCGTGCCAGACTCATTTGTTTTTGTCTTAATCTCAACCAGTTGGAGTCGTGATGGACTCATATGTTTTGGGCTTGATCTCAGCCAGTTTTTGTTTTGGGCTTAATTTCAGCCAGTTGGAGTTGTGATGGAATCATATGTTTTGGGCTTGATCTAAGCCAGTTGGAGTCGTGATTGACTCATTTGTTTTGGGTTTGATCTCAGCTAATTAGAGTCGTGTAGGAGTCATATGTTTTGGGCTTGATCTAAGCTAGATGGAGTCGTGCCAAACTCATTGGTTTTGGGATTGATGTCAGCCAATTGGAGTCCAATGTTGCCGAACTCAGTTCTTTTGGGCTTGATTTAAGCCAGTTGGGATCATGAAGTAAGGAACAAACTTCAGATTATTGGATGATGCTGATTAACTTATTATATCGGCAGGTTTTGGCAGTCATATAACTTATGAAGCATAATGTTATTGAGTGGAGAACCGCAATGGATCTCATTGTGGCTTTCTTTAAAAAGCCAGTTGCAAATAACAAAGTGCTGATGAAGAAATTGTTCAACTTCAAAAAGGTAAAATGTACTTTTGTTACCCAATTGTAGTTGGCGTTGTAGTCAAAAAGTTGGGAGGTCATGAGAATGGCTATGACTAATTCTGCAAAGAAGTCGAAATTGAAGTTTCATAAATTAAGAGGTTTTATCCTAGATGAGGAGCTGCACGGAAGAGATTTTGGCAAGTTCTTAAGTTTGTTGGTCCTTAATGTTGTTAATAAGGGCAGAAGTTTGGATTAGTCAAAGTCCATGAATAAGGACAGAGGCAAGTCAAGATCTAAACAACATATGACTCGCTATAAATTGTGGCAAGACAGGCCACAAGAGACTGCTAAAATCAGGAAAAAACTGAGAATGATGCTATGAATATGGTGATTGAAGAAATACATGACGTCGTTATTCTTGCAGTGCACAAGGCTGTTAAAGACAGCTTGAAGACAGCAATTATTCAGTAGTGTTTTTTCAAAAAGACGTGGAACGTCACAAATAATTCTTTGGTCTTGGCTCGTGGTAATGATCGTGTGAGTTAGATGAGAAAGTAAAAGGAAGTCAGTTTTACTTTTTCTCATCTAAACTTGAAGAAATCTCCCTAGACCACGACATGAAGTAAAGGTGTGAGAGATGGGAACAAAACGTCATATGTCCCAGGGATATCTACACCTAAAGTTGATGATCGCATGATTGCCAAGATAATCAGACCTCCATGGTAGTTACTACCTTAAACTATATCCTGCTGAATGAAGGTAGTGAACTACAGTATGAAAAATCTTGCAAGAATGGAGATTATGCAAGTCGAAGTTAGCAGAGACTGCACACAAGATGGGCACATCGATTGAAGACAGGATATGTTAGCAGTAAGATGAGGAGTCAGTCGCCCAGGTCAGAGATGGCGAACTCAGCAACAAGCTCTCTGATATATGTCAAGGTCCATGCGAGACCATTGATTCCCAGTGCAGTGAAAGATGTGTTGCCCTATATCGATGTGTTGATTAAGGGCACTGTACGTGATGAGCTAAAGTTATACATCACTTTAGTTAATCTTCTAACTTGAAGACATGAGCTGTAAAATTGCAGATATAATAAGGGATCATGCTGGAGATAGAGGCTGGCATGTTGAGAACCAGTCTCCAAGTTGGAGATTGGTGTGATTGTAGGATTATGGAGCCTGGTTTGAAAGCTGTAAAGGCACTAGGTAGATTATTCGCTCGGCTGTGACTCGAGCGAATCTCAGTTTGCTCAAGGTGTACATGAGTGCGGACTCATGGACTTGAGCGAAAGAAGAATTTTAGAGAGTTGAGATTGTGCAGTAAAGCACTTGTAAATCTCCTCTGAAGAAAATCCCTCGCAAGCTCTATGGATGTAGACAATGTTGATGCATTTAAAGATGCATTTGGAGAGGCATCTGGACATCCATTTGAAGAAGTACCTGCAGATGCATTTGATAGCGAAAATCTTTTGCAATAGTGTAAACCATCCTCACTAAGGTGAGCGATCAAGGCAGAGGGCTGTGGGCGAAATATAGGTTCTGGGGAAACCCAGAACAGGGGGCATTTTGAGAGATAGAAAGCTTGTTTATGAGTGTTTGTAATTTTGTACAAACATATTGAAAATACTGAGTATCCGCTTCAGTGGACGTAGGCAAGTTGCCGAACCACTTAAATATTGTCTCTCTATTGTCTTATGTGATTTTTGGACAGGCCAGATGCACAACAGTGAAATGAGAAGGAATCTTGAAGGTAGCAGCCAGCAAACCAGTTGTACCGGAGTGGTGAAAAAAGCTTCCCTTGAGAATGGTAAGTCCATTACCAATTCAGTCTATATCCTTAAATTTTTGTAAGTCACTCCCTTATCTTCAGAGAATGACTTCTACTTTTTAATGAATCCAGTCATATATAAAGGAGTAAAATGAATAGCATCCTACATGAGAAATAATTAGTCAAAAAATAAACCAACAAACTGATTTGACTTGATGTGGTACGTTATATTACTTCAGTACTGCGTGACCTCCTCCATGCAGCTTATTATTGATGTTATAATATAGCAGCTCGGAAGGAGAGTAGAGCGGAAATGGCAAAGGAGACTGCTATATTAATTGCTGCTAGAAATGGCATTGCCGAAATGGTGGAGAAAATACTAGAATTGCTTCCGGTTGCCATTCATGACGTGAATGCAAAGAACAAAAATGTAGTGTTGGTGGCGGTGGAGAACAGACAACCACATATATATCAACTCTTGTTACGAAGAAATATCCTCATCAGAGATAGTGTGTTTCGGGTAGTGGATAACAAGGGGAATGGTGCCTTTCATCTCGCGGCTAAACTTGGTGCCTATGAGCCTTGGCTAATTCCTGGCGAAGCCTTGCAAATGCAATGGGAAATGAAGTGGTATAAGGTAATATATATATATATATATATAAAAGAAAGAACAAAAAATTATTTGTAGAAGTTTTAAATAGTCAAGCCTTGCATAAGCCCGGAGGAGGAGTTCATCAAAACTCACAAGCGCCTCGTCAGGAAAGGTGCAGAATGGCTAACCAGCACCTCCCAGTCCTACTCCGTCGTCGCAGCACTCATAGCCACTGTGGCCTTCGCCACCTCCACCACAGTTCCTGGAGGTGTCCAGGAGGGGACAGGCACTCCAACGTTGGAAAACAAACCTGCTTTCCACCTTTTTGCAATCTCATCACTCGTTGCGCTCTGCTTCTCGGTAACGGCCTTGGTCATGTTCCTCTCCATCTTAACATCACGACACCAAGAGAGAGATTTTGGGAAAGACTTGCCGAGGAAGCTCTTGATAGGTCTGACATCGTTGTTCATTTCCATAGCTTCGGTGCTGGTTTCATTCTGCTCGGGACATTTCTTTGTGGTACAAAATAAACTGAGATATGTGGCATTTGCAGTGTATGCAGCAACGTGCCTACCGGTAACGTTTTTTGCTGCAGTGCAGTTTCTGCTATATTTTGATCTTATACATGCTGTTGTGGCACAAGCCTATCCGAAAATCACACAAAATAATTTTTAAAGTGGTTCAGCAAATTGCCTACATCCACTGGAGCCTCTTTTATAGAATTTGTACGAGATTTACAAATCACTCTACAAATTTCTATCTCTCTCTCACGTCCCTACTTCTCTCTATTTTGCTTCTCTCCCACTGCACCTTCTGCAGATCAGAACTCTCCTATTTATAGGAGAAGTTCTCTTCAGCAATTTGCTGATCAGTTTCGATGTAGCAGTTTGCTGCTGAAATTACGGGAGGCGTCTACTAGAAACAAAAGCACCGAACGGTGCATGTGTATTCGATGCAGCAGGCCACTTGCTGCATGTAGGGGGGCGCCTAATACGCCAAGAGAGAATAGTGCTTCTCTCTTTCTCACACTGCAGGTGGCTTTTCAACAATCACCCCCTCCACCAAAGTGTGCCATACTAGGCTGCTTGCAAATTGATTCATTCTTCAAATGAATGCACCTCTTTCTTTGACATGAGAGACTTCTGCTACCGAATATGCTCCAATGCACCCGAGGGTGCTCAGCAGTGTACAATACTGATCAAGTCCAAACAGTGTTGGAACTTGATTCCTGTGACGACCTTCGTCAACATATCTGCTGGATTATCTTCAGTGCCAATTTTCTGAAGTTTGATGTCATCTTCTTCCAATATCTCACGTACGAAGTGGAAACGGACATCTATATGCTTTGTTCGAGAGTGGTATACTTGATTCTTGGCCAAATGGATTGCACTTTGACTGTCACAGTAAACGGTAACCTCTTGCTGCTCAAAGCCCAAATCTGTTACCAGTCCCTGTAACCAAATGGCTTCTTTCACGGCTTCTGTTACAGCCATGTATTCAGCCTCAGTTGATGATAGTGCAATTGTCGACTGCAAAGTTGATCGCCAACTAACTGGTCCTCCAGCCATAGTGAACACATATCCAGTTGTCGATCGGCGTTTGTCAAGATCACCTGCATAGTCTGAGTCAACATACCCAGTTACTAGACTATCTTCACTTTTCTCGAACTTCAAACCAATATCTACGGTCCCCACAATATACCGTAGAATCCACTTAGCCGCATGCCAATGAACCTTTCCAGGATTATGCATATAGAGACTAACTAAGCTAACAGCCTGGGAGATATCAGGTCGTGTACACACCATGGCATACATTAAGCTTCCAACAACACTTGCATATGGGACATTCTTAATGTAGTCCCGCTCTTCATCGGTTTTAGGAGACTGCAATGCACTGAGCTTGAAATATGAGGCCACAGGAGTACTCACCGGCTTCGTCTTCGAGTCGATGTTGAATCGTTGCAGTATTCTTTTCAGATACTGCTTCTGAGTAAGGTGAACTGTACCTTTCACCCTATCTCTGCTGATCTCCATCCCCAGTATTCTTCGTGCTTCTCCCAGATTTTTCATTTCAAACTCATTACTTAACTGAGTTTTTAAGCGATTTATCTCCCCCTTACTTTTACATGCAATTAACATATTATCTACATATAAAAGCAAATAAATGAAAGATCCATCTGCAAGTTTTCTGAAATATACACAATGATCGTATTGGCAACGAGTGTATTTCAGATCCATCATAAAGCGGTCAAACCGCTTATACCATTGCCGAGGTGACTGCTTCAACCCATAGAGAGACTTCTTCAGACTGCATACCCAGTTTTCTTTGCCAGCTTCTTTGAATCCTTCTGGTTGAGACAGATAAATCTCCTCTTCCAGATCACCATGTAAGAAAGCTGTCTTTACATCAAGCTGTGCTAACTCAAGGTCATATTGTGCAACCAAAGCTAGCAATATCCGAATGGATGAATGCTTCACAACCGGAGAGAATACTTCACTGTAGTCAATTCCCTATGTCTGAGCGTAGCCCTTGGCTACCAACCTAGCTTTGTATCACACTCCATTTTTAGCAGCTTGATCATCTTTCTGATTGAAAATCCACTTACAGCCAATTACCTTCTTTCCTTTTGGAAGCGGCACAAGCTCCCAAGTCTGGTTCTGGTGAAGAGAATGCATCTCTTCATTCATCGCCTTTGTCCATTCAACTTGTTCACTGGACTGTACGGCTTCTCTGTAAGTGGTTGGGATTTCACCCCCTTCAGCTGGTAATGCATATGTCACATAGTCTACATAATGTGTTGGTACACGTTTCTCTCGTCTCGGTCTGTTGGTTGCTATTGATTCGGGTTGACATGGAGGTACTGTGACTGGATTATTAGTCTCATCTTGTCCATGCTTCTTTGAAGTAATAAACTCCACATTCTGCGAATCATCTGATGTTTCGCCATTACTGCTGCCTTCACTGGAATCTTTATGCTTATGTGACTTAAGCATCTCAGATTCGTTGAATGTTACATCTCTACTGATGATCACCTTTTTGGACTCTATATACCAGAGTCTGTACCCTTTTACACCAGTACTAAAGCCCAAGAATTTTGCTTTCTTGGCTCTAGGATCAAGCTTACTTTCTTTAGCATGATAGTAAGCAGGACATCCGAAAATGTGTAAAAAGTCATAATCAGTAGCATGTTTACCTCTCCACATTTCAATGGGTGTCTTCCCATCATTGGCAGCTGCAGGTAGTCGGTTGATGAGGTGGCAGGCATATGTCACAGCTTCAGCCCAAAATTGTTTACTCAATCCAGCATTCAGCAACATACATCGCACTTTCTCTAATAAAGTACGATTCATTCGTTCTGCCACACCGTTCTGATGCGGTGTACCTCGTACTGTGAAGTGTCTGACAATTCCCTCTCTCCGGCATACTTCCATGAAGGGGTCTGAAGTGTACTCACCTCCATTATCAGATCTGAGCCGCTTAATCTTCCTGCCGGTCTGAGTCTCAACCATTTTCTTCCAATCAAGGAAGATCTTCAGCACTTCATCTTTATTCTTCATCGTATACACCCACACACGACGAGAATAATCATCAACAAAAGTTACAAACCAATGTTTACCTCCCAAAGATGCATTTTGGGTAGGTCCCCAAACATCGGAGTGCACATAGTCAAGAATTCCCTGCGTATTGTGTACTGCGGTTCCAAACTTGATCCGCCTCTGCTTCCCCAATACACAGTGCTCACAGAAAGATAGTTTACCAGTCTTGGCACCTTTGAGTAAGCCTTGCCTCACCAGTGTTTGCAAAGCTTTTTCACCTGCGTGTCCCATACGCATATGCCAAAGACTGGTGGTGTCATCATCAGTCTCATCTAGCTTCTCACAGCCTGTGGAAGCTCTTCCAGCAACAGTACTTCCTTGCAAGAAGTACAAGTTTCCTCGCCTCAAGCCCTTCATTGCCACTTGAACTCCCATTAGTACTTTGAGAGTTCCGTCTTCAATGACGATTCTGAATCCCTTCGAATCCAAAGATCCCAGTGAGATGAGATTCTTCCGCAAGTCCGGAACATACCGAACTTCTGTTAGAGTCTTGATGCTGCCATCGTGTAGCTTCAACCGAATGCTACCTATTCCCTGTGTCTTACAGGCACTGTCATTGCCCATAAGTACTGCTCCACCCTCGATCTTTGTGAAGTCAGTAAACCAATCCCGATTGGGACACATATGATAGGTACATCCGGAATCCATAATCCATTCATCGGAATGACAAATGGATGATGAGCTTATCAAGGAAAAATCCGAATCATCATCTCTGTCCACGACATTGGCTGTGGTGGGTTGATTCTGCTGTTGTCCCTTCCGGTTGGGACAATCCTTCTTCCAGTGTCCTTTGTTGTGACAAAAGGAACACTCGTCTCTGGCGAGTTTTCTGCCGACTGATGAACCACGTGATGTGGCCCGAGTTTTCGAATGAAAACCTTTTCTCCTTCCGGGATACCTTGACTTTGGTCTCCCTCTTGTTGTTAAAGCTTCACTTGATGTATCTTGATGTACCTGTTTATCCTTTTTCCGGTACTCATTGCTAATTAAAGAACTAGATACATCATCAAAACTAATACTTTCCTTCCCATACAATAGAGTAGTAATTAGATGCTCATATGTATCGGGCAAGGAATTTAACAAAAGTAAAGCTTTATCTTCATCTTCAATTTCAACATCTAAATTTAACAAATCAGCAAGAATTTGGTTGTAACTATTCAGATGTTCAGACATAGAAATACCTTCACGAAATTGGAATCTGAAGAGCTTCTTCTTCAAGTGCAAACGGCTCTCAATGCTCTTCTTCATGAACTTATCCTCCAATTTCTGCCAAAGTACCTTAGCATTTGTCTCTCTCATGACAAAATACTTTTGTTCTTTGGTAAGGCATAATCGGATTGTACTACAAGCTTGAGTATTAAGCTTCTTCCAATCCTGATCAGTCATATCATCTGGCTTTCCTCCCAACGCAATATCCAACTCTTGTTGGATCAACACATCCATGACTTCACACTGCCACATGCCGAAGTTGCTTGTTCCATCGAACTTTTCAACTTCAAACTTGGCATTTGACACAGTGGACCGACGCCCGGAGCTACTGGCATTATCAGAACTCCTATCTCTTCCAGATCTTTTCATTTGAATTTAGAAATTTTAGACTCAAAATTTCAAAATTCTAACCGTACGGATGAGTCCGGAACGATCCAAATAGTAGGAAAGCACTATTTGATTGCTCAAATCCGACTCCGAATGGCTTAGATCAAGCCGAAAATCGATCTGAAAAACGTATGGTTGTGATCTGTCTGGCGCGTGGGATGC
This sequence comes from Carya illinoinensis, assembly GCF_018687715.1. NCBI lineage: Eukaryota > Viridiplantae > Streptophyta > Magnoliopsida > Fagales > Juglandaceae > Carya > Carya illinoinensis. Next base: position 32,908,013 of record NC_056759.1, read on the forward strand.
ACGCGCTGCACAGTGCGCGTGGGCCGAGTAGGCGCGTGTGACACACGCGCTACAGCACTGTGTGCGCGTGGGGAGCGCCTGGGCCCGTGACTTTCACGCGCTGAACCACTGTAGGCGCGCGTGAGGCGCGTGTCTGACACGCGTCTTCCTCCTCTGGAGCGCGTGGGGCGCGTGAAGTGCAGCAGATGCACGCGCTGATCTTCTAGGGGCGCGTGTGGGCTCCTCCGACCTCCGTTTTCGATTCCGTTTGCGGCAACGGATTCGTCTCAACGCGAGGAACACCCTGGAGTTGTCAAAAATTGATTTTGACCAACTTGAATTTTCGGACAGCTTGAACCAGAGCTCTTGATGAATTTTTACTGTAGAAATGAATAGTACCACACTAAGTCAGTTCCCAGGAAAGATTGGAGGGTCACAATGGACACACTTAAAATTTCCAATGTCCTAGACAGAACCTCCTTAGACTGTACGTATCCACACTACCACACCAAAAATCCACCTCACAAAAAGAACCTAGTGGCTCTGATACCAATTGTTGTGGCACAAGCCTATCCGAAAATCACACAAAATAATTTTTAAAGTGGTTCAGCAAATTGCCTACATCCACTGGAGCCTCTTTTATAGAATTTGTACGAGATTTACAAATCACTCTACAAATTTCTATCTCTCTCTCACGTCCCTACTTCTCTCTATTTTGCTTCTCTCCCACTGCACCTTCTGCAGATCAGAACTCTCCTATTTATAGGAGAAGTTCTCTTCAGCAATTTGCTGATCAGTTTCGATGCAGCAGTTTGCTGCTGAAATTACGGGAGGCGCCTACTAGAAACAAAAGCACCGAACGGTGCATGTGTATTCGATGCAGCAGGCCACTTGCTGCATGTGGGGGGGGCGCCTAATACGCTAAGAGACAACAGTGCTTCTCTCTTTCTCACACTGCAGGTGGCTTTTCAACACATGCTACCCTTACGAAGGTGGCACGACGAAGCTACAAGCCAACTCTCTAATGTCCCTTTTTTTCCAGTTTCTTTTCTTATCTTTTCTCTCTTTTTTCCATTTCATCGAATAAAAAGTTCTATTTGTCAATTGTCATGTTCCCGTATGTATGTATGATCGGTTTTTGACAAAAAATAAAAACTATTTGCTATGTCAAGTACATGTGAAATTAACGCTCGACTACTCTTTCGATCTGTTTGTTCTGTCTCGTGCAAGTTACCCTTCCGCCTATGGTCGAGTTGTATTATTAACTATTAATGAAGAATGAGTTTCTCTGCAGTCTTAAACATGTCTCAAAAAACTAGCTACCAGCATAAGTACTTAATTTAGTGAATTTACATCCTAACTTGTTTCTTTCAATGGGGGAAATAAAGAAGGCAAATTAAGGCAAGTACAAGAGAGACTAGCATGAAAATCGAGCTTTATGGTTCAAACTCGGACTTTGCGGCTTAGAATGGAAGAGACAGCACATGATATAAAGTATATGTCATAGTATTTGAGGAGATCGATTTATGTATCTATTTCTCACTCACTCCAAGTCTTAGAATTCAGACAAGAACTATAAGAAATCTAAATTTGTTTATATTAATATATATAAATTCCATACAAGCATTAGAAAACTTGAGTACGTCGTAAAATTAGACATGTCATAAATCTTTCGATTTCTCAACTTTTCTCTCCTCTTTCATCTTGTTGGAAACAACCATTCATCATCTCTTATGCTATAAACTCTTCGATTTCTCTACTTTTACTCTATATATTTTCATTTAAATTAAAAAACCTTTCCTCTCCTTTCAGATAATTTGGAAAAAAATAAAGAAGCATTCATTTTCCACTTCAGGTGCTTCACTGAATTATAGTACTGGCAGTTTAGTTATTCACTTTCCCTAAAAATCATTCATATGCTTGGTTCAGGTCTTAAAGTGGAATCATAACTGAATTTTCCTTAAAAAACAAATATTAATTGAGCAATACTAATCCTTATCTTAGTTTTTATCATTCTCGGTCATATTTAATGATGTGACACATTTTAATTAACTTCATAAATCAACTATTTAAAATTTGCCACCTAATAGATGTGACTAAACATGACAAAGTTTAACATAGAGAAAATAATTTCTCTTACTTAAATTAGGCACTAATTAAAAACCGCATTCCTCTACTCTGAGTGCCCCCTGTTGATTTTCTGAACCCGTCTTATGTACGAACCTCATATCGTAGACCCTCTTTCTAGCATTCCTGAGCCCATTTCGTGTAACTTTTCCTTTTGTGGACTGTCGGGCCTTAAAGTAAAGGCTGTGGATCCCCATCCTGGCCCGATTTCTCTACAGCTAAATTTGAGTTTTTGATGAGAATGCCTTGTGCTGATCCTGGAAAACAACCCTTACCAGTATTTATATTAAAAATAAATTCCATTTGCAAGTCCGTTGTGTGGAGGAAAATTTTTCTAAATTATTGACATGGCACGATATCATTTGTAAAAAATATTTTTAATTAAAAAATTAAAATTTTCAAATTAAATTCTATTGTGTAAACGGTACAGAAAATCTATAATCTGTACGGATTTTCAAGTATAATGACTCGATCGATTTAGATTGCAAAATGAATCTTGGCTTGAGGGTTTTTACCTAAACTCGTTAAGACTAAATGCTAATTTGTTATTATCGTGTTATATTTGTATTGAGTTAACATATCGTATAACATATTATTACTTCTAGTAAGCACAATCCTCAATCGGAGGTTGACCAGGCAAGTGCCACTGCATACACGCGCACATACGTAAGTTATAAGCACATGAGTGATCTTTAAATGCAAATTCAATACAAGAGTTTTCATTGATTTATGCAGAGTTATCTCAATTTTTAGGATTTATAAAACTAATTATATATGAATTTGATGAAAAAATTTGGGATTAAGTATTTTCGTTACCCATCTTATATTATTTTTTAACGGTACAGATTCATTAACGACCCGTGTTAAAGTTAATCCTAATTTTTCTTTTTGATTTTAACTTTTATTTTTTATTTTTTATAAATTTCATAATATTTTAAATGAAAAAAAATGTCATGTGATTTTTGTTAAAGCACATGGATGAAATTAGTAACGGATCGAATGGATAAATATCAAGTTTGGACAGGGGGCGGATCTAATTAATCGGGTCAAAGAACTCAGGCTACCGACCAAATTATCCTTTAAAATGGAGTAGAAATTGATCAAATAGAAAAGAGAAATCATCAGCCATTTTTAAATTTTTTTTTTTTTTGAAAAGAATACCTCGGTATTTCATTAATGATAAACTGTGTTACATGATCTGTCAAAATCCAGATCCTTTGCAACAAAGTCTGGCATATCTTCTATCCAAACTGTTTCTTCTAACAAGCCTAAAGCTGTTTTTGCTAAACAATGTGCCACTGTATTTTTCTCTCTATGTGCAAATATCAATTGCCAACCTCTATAATTTCTGAAAAAAGACTTTGCATCCTCAATCAAAGGACCTAAAACTGACAAATCTTCTTCTTCCCTTTGTATTGCCAAGATAACATTCCTAGCATCACCTTCAAAAATAGCATTGTGAATGTTTAATTCACTGCATATCTCCAAAGCCTTTCTCAGAGCCACACATTCTGCCACTGCTGGATCTGCTACATGATTCCTTTGGTCACAAACAGCAACTAATGGTTCTCCCTCCTCATCCCTTATGATGATCCCCACTCCCATCTTCCTCTCTTTTGCCTTAAAAGAAGCATCCCAGTTCACTTTGACAAAGCCATTCTCTGGTTTTTCCCATTTCTGTAATCCCCTAGCAGGTATTGAAATCTGGTTTTCCTTCAACTGTAAACTCAGAGCCTTCTTATATTCTATCAAGGCTTCCCTGGCTGTTCTGAGCACTGCTGTTGGGCAAGACATCTGTTGTTCAAAAATAAAGCTGTTTCTGCGCAACCATAGGTTTTTGAACACCATTGCCACTTCTTCTAGCTGATTCTGATCCATACTCTGCATCATTTTCTCCCATAGCACCATGAAGCCATCTTCTGTTCTGCTCCACTTGTGGACTCTACCATCAAACTCTGCCCAGATGTCATTTGCTGCTGGACATGTCCAGAGGACATGCTCAACAGTTTCTACTTCTGCTTTACAAACTGGACAGGACCTCTCTTTTACCACCTTTCTTCTAAAAAGGTTCTCCTTGGTAGGTAGTATGTTATTCCCAGCCTTCCATAAGAACATTTTTGTTACATTAGGCACAGTGAGATCCCAGATTTTTCTCCACCTTTCATCCATCTCATTCCCTGCTGAGCACTCCCCCTTCTTGTTCTTCAATCTCTCCAACTGTAGGTAATAAGCACTCTTAACCGAAAAAACACCCTTCTTGGAAGGGCCCCATACCAACTTGTCTTGTGCTAACCCTCTACTAAGGGGAATACTTAGAATCTGTTTAGCTTCCTCTTGGTTGAAGATGGTTCGAATTTTAACTTCATTCCACTCCCCCTTCTCCTTGTCAACTAACTCTTCAACTTTTGCATCCTCCTGTAAAACAGTCATAAGTGATTGTATTGCAAAGGATGAAGGGGAAGACAACCATTTATCACCCCATATTTTTATCTTACTGCCATCCCCCACCCTCCACCTTATACCTTCTTTCACCAAGACCCTAGCTTCCCACAAACTTCTCCATATCAGAGAAGGCTTAAAACTCAATTTGGCATCCAGATAGTTGGACTGCTTGAAGTACTTTTCTTTGAAGATCACACCAGCTAAGGAATCAGGAGCCTCCATTAGTCTCCACCCTTGTTTAGCTAAAAGGGCCAGGTTAAAAGATTCCAAGTCCCTAAAGCCTAAACCTCCCTTCCATTTCTGCACTCCCATCTTCTCCCATGTCCTCCAGTGAATACAATTACCTTCTTGTTTCTTACCCCACCAAAATTTCGAGTAGAGCATATTAATCTCCTGACAAATCTTCTTGGGTAGCTTGAACACTGACATGGTATAAGTTGGAATGGCCTGTAGCACTGCCTTAATCATTATTTCTTTCCCAGCTTGGGAAAGAAAAGTGTTTTTCCAACTTGTTATCCTCTGCCATACTCTCTCTTTTAGAACTCTGAAAGTATTGCAACTTGATTTTCCAACTATTGCAGGGAGTCCCAAGTACTTCTCATATGTACCACAAGCCACTGAGTTCCCAGCCTCCATTATCCTCTTTCTATCCCCTTCCTTTGTGTTGCTGCTGAAAAAAACTGAAGTCTTCTCCTTATTAAGAAACTGACCCGATGCCTTTTCATATTTCTTCAATACCTCCTGTAGCCTCTTCCATTCTTCTAGTTTTGCTCTCCCAAAGAGGATGCAGTCATCTGCAAACAGCAGATGGTTGATGCTGGTGCCTCCTCGAGTCACCTGTACTCCCTTTGTAACCTTCTGGTTTTCATAAAAGTTTAAAAGAGAGCTTAATCCTTCAGCACAAAGGATGAAAAGGTAGGGTGACAAAGGATCACCCTGCCTCAAACCCCTTTTAGGCCAGAATTTTGTACCAGGAAAACCATTGATAAGAACAGAAAAAGAAACAGATCTGACACAGCTCATGACCAGATTAACCCATTTTTCATGAAAACCCAGTTTTTTCATAATGGACTCCAAAAACAACCACTCAACTCGATCATAAGCTTTTGACATATCTAGTTTAATAGCCATGCTTCCTACTCTCCCCTTCTGCCTAGATTTCATGGAATGCAACAATTCATAAGCCACCATTACATTATCAGTAATTAACCTCCTAGGCAAAAAGGCACTTTGGGTTGGGGAAATGATCTTTGAAAGGATCTGTTTCAGCCTATTTGAGATAGCCTTGGACACTATTTTGTACATAACATTACAAAGGCTTATTGGTCTAAAGTCACTAGCTTTCTTTGGTTCTTTACACTTAGGAATCAAGGCTATATGGGTATGGTTAAGACCAGGGTCCATGGGATTGCCATTTAGAAAGTGTAGAGCATTTAGACTTACCTCTTCAGCAACTACCCCCCAGTGGTTCTGATAAAAACATGGGCCAAAACCATCGGGTCCCGGAGCTTTTAATGGGGCCATTTGTTTCAAAGCTTGCTCCACCTCCTCCCTAGAGAAATTCTTTATCAAAACAGCATTCATAGAAGGAGTTACTCTCTCTTCCAGCCCCACCAGGCACTCCTCAATCTCCTCACTACCAGGCTCAGAGGACTAGAACAGCTTCTCAAAGTATGATCTGAATGTTATTTCCACATCTTTATACCCCTCCTTCCTTCTATTGTCTTCATCATACACTGAATTTATGAAATTCTTCTTCCTCCTCTGGTTAGCACAAGCATGGAAGTATTTGGTATTTCTATCTCCATGCCTATACCAATTACATTTTGCCCTTTGCTTCCACTTCAAATTTTCCTTTTCTAATAAAACATGCAATTCCTTTTTTAAGCTTCTTATTTCACCTATATTACTGCTGTTCTCCTCTTGTTGTAAGCTTTCAAGTAGTTTGGTTTTGGCCTCAATTTCCTTTTCTCCCCCCAACCTTTTCCCTTTGCTCCATTTTTGTAAAGCAATCCCACTTTCCTTCAGTAAAACTACCACAGATCTAGCATTTAGCACTTCATTATCTTTTTTCTGCCACACCTTTTTAAGGATCCCCTCACAATCATCATCTAGAGCCCAACATGCTTCATATCTAAAGCCTCTTTTCCTCCTCCATCTTCTATCTTCTGGTTTCAGGATGTGTACCAATAAAGGCTTATGATCTGAAGTTCTGGCCGCCAGAACCTCTACCCAGGTTTCTTTATAGGACTCGATCCATTCATGATTTGCTAAGGCTCTGTCCAATCTTTCCTTAGTGAAAGACTCATCCTCATGAGAGTTACTCCAAGTGAACTTCTGCCCCTTCCAACCCAGATCATAAAGGTTTCCCTCCTGCAGCACCTCTCTAAACATCTCCATTAGTCCTTCAGTCCTTGTTCTGCCCCCCCATTTTTCATCATTTGTGAGAATTTCATTAAAATCTCCCACTATAAACCACCCAGCCTTATTTGAAGGTTTAAAAGACTTCAACATATTCCAAACTTCCCTTCTTTTTGCAGCTTGTGGCTCTCCATAAAAACATGTTAATAACCAGCTCTTCTCCCCTTCCTCTTCTACCCACACATTGATGTGTCTTTGAGAATAGTTAATGATTTCCACTCTCATGCATGACTTCCATAGCAATATCATACCCCCACTCTTTCCCAAAGCTTCTACCACAAAACAACCCTCACATAGTAACCTCTTTTTTAAACTGTCAAAACTTTTTCTCATGGACTTAGTCTCCATTACAAAGACTAAGCTGGGATTATTTATCTCTGCCATATTGCAGAGATCTTGAACTGTCTGAGGGTTCCCCAACCCTCGACAGTTCCAACTCAAAATTTTCATAATGCTTGGCGGGGCTGAAAAACAGCCTCCGCCACTACAATGGAATTTCCAAGCTCCTCACCCTCACTGCCCCATCTTCCTTTCTTTTGCCTTCCTGTATTCTCTCCTACCACATCCTCATCACAGCCTCTTTTTTTCTCTTTACCTATTTGAGTTACAGCCACCTCCTTCTTCCCTTTATCTCTAGCTTTCCTTTTCCAACCTCCCTTTTTCAGTGTCTGATTCATCACTTCAGTATTCACCCCTTCTACCTCCTTCCCTTCCCTTATCACTAGTACATTACACTCAGTGTCCTCAGACAGATTCTCACCCTTATTGTTATTTTCTGTCCCCGCACCCATGAGCTCCTGTATACCCTTCTCAGAATTGTTCTCTTCCCCTTTATACTGACTTTTTTCTATCTCCTCTTCTGTCCTTCCATCTTTCTCAATCTTATCACTCACATCAACCTCTCCCTTCTCCCAACCCGGTTCCCTCTCAGTCATCTCCTTGCTTTCTTGACTCTCCATCTCACTCATTTTCTCTTCCACTTTCCTCCACCAATTCGACTCCTCCCTCCTCCCTCTACCTTCATTGAAGGCCTTTGGTTTTTGAGCAAACTTTGCCCTCAACCAAGAGCCATATTGTTGCTCCTCACCCTCCTTAGCCAACCTATCTCTGGTACATCCCTCCTCTCCATGAATCATACACCCACAAGAGAAGCAAATTTTAGGTAACTTCTCATATGTAAAGGGAACCCAAAAACTGCTGCCTCTCACATTGATTGTTCTCCCTCTTGCAATTGGCTTAGCTAGATCCAGATGAACCTGGATTCTCAGGAAATTCCCCCAACCACTACCGTCCTCCTGCACTTCTACATCCTCCACCTTCCCAACTGAACTACCTATTTGCTCAGCTTTTGATTTTGTCATACACGAGAGGGGCAAATCATGAACTCTCATCCAGAAGCTCTCTGAATCAAACTTGACTCGATTAATGGGAGTAAACCCCTCAAATTCCTTAAGCACTAGAAGCTGGTTGTCAAACAACCAAGGTCTGCCAGACCATACTCTTTCTTTGTCAGCAATCGTCTCAAAACTTAAGACAAAAACATTTGAGCTTACCTCAGTTAGCTTCACAGCCTTGCTTAACCTCCATATCTTTGCCAACGTAGCTTCCAGTACCTCCTTGCTAATCATTCTTGATGAACAAATTTTCCCCAGCATACTCCTCTGTTCTTTGTAAACCAGTTCAGACGTAGAGTCATCATCCAGGTTGATATCCACTTGCTCCTCTTCCCTCAGCTTGAACCTCTTCCATTTCTCCTCTAAGGATTCCATTCTGTCTTCCTCTGAGAGTTCGTCTGTCCGTGTTTCTGCTCAAAATGCAGACCTCCTTTACCTTCCGCCACCCCCTAGCCACCGTAGGCACGCCTATCTCACCCCCTCTCTGTGTCTGTAACCACCTCCACCACTACTCTCTACGGTCCAAAAACTCAAAAAGCCGTTATAACAAACTTCACGTGCCTGTCGCACCACTCACACACCACCTCTTTTTTCAGAGAGAAAAAAGAGAGGAGAATATCAGCCATTTTTAAATTGAGTATACATTAAGAGTATTCTTAATGGATTATGCACATGTAAAAATAAAGTTCTTTTTAACTATTAGAGATAAAAACCGGCTTGCAATAGATTAGGCAAATTCAAATTATTTGACTTTTAACTACAATATTGGTAAAAGTAAAGTCAAATTTTCTTGTTGCTATTTGAGTAAATTTTTATTTTATTATTTTATATTACACCTGATTACTAATTTAATTAGAATATAATTACTAATTAACATATAATAAGTAGAATAGTAAAATATGATAAAATTAAATAAATTAATAATTAGAAAATTAAATATTTTTTTAATTATTAATTACTCATTACTATATAATGAATAAATAAATAATCTAATATAAAGATTTGATGTGAATAGTTAAATTCAAATTTATCTTATATTATTTTATTATTATATAATAAAAAAGAAGTATTCCAATATTAGGACTTATATGAATAAAATAGTCAAAATTCAAATTCATTTTATATTTATCAAAAATGTCATTCATCGAAAGTGTCATTTAACTTTAGATAATCCGGATGCTCTAACATCACATGATATTGAATAAAGTAGGTGAAATACAAAAACTCTAAGCAATTACAATAACATTGAAAGCTATCAATTTTGACAATCACGCCTCGAACTATACAAAATTTGCTATCCATTCTAGTTTCCCAAAAGATAATATTATGTTAGTAAAAATTCTTAAAATAAAGACAAAATACCAATAATAAATTTAAAAATGGACTTTTAAAAAAAACAAATATCTAAAAAATAATAATTAGAAGTAATTTAGTAGAAATAAAAATATATTAATTAAAAATGACTTTATATAACTTTTTAAATAAAATACTTTTAGATAAAAAGCCGAAGAAAGACCTTTTTTTGTTTTTTTTTTTTTTAAGAATTAGTATCATTCTATTTTGTGATTTTAACTTTATTTTTGTGAAAAAAGTATTCATTTTTTTTTTTTTTATGTTTGTTAATTTTTATACTGTACTTTTGAGAATTATTTTATTATTATTATTTAAGAGTATTAACAGTCTTCCAAGGAGGTGATTACAAAATTGTATAGTAATTTCATGGAAATTTGTGTATTTTTCAAACAGGAGGTCATGAAGGCATTAATACTTAATTCAGATATAGAATAGGCCCCGCAAGAGTTGGGTCTTCAAAGCAAAGTATATATGCTAGCTATAAAGAAGTACGAGCCACATGCATCAATATGCCCTGAAAACCGAACGCATTTCAAGCTCTTCTCTTTGAACAAAATTGTACCTAGTATCTCTTTTTAAAAAAGAAACAAAGGAGATGTCTTACAACCTTTAAATATTAGAGATCAGAAGGGTGCCGACATCCTTCTTTTATACTACTAGTACTTTAATCCTTTATTTTTCCTTAAGAAAGTAAAAGGGTGGAGTTCCACGTGTTTCAGTACAATAGTCTAGTACAAGATTACCATTGCATGCTAGGCTGCCACGTGATTTTCATTAAGCTGTTAGATGGGCGAAATTAGTAATTAAGGATGTGGCTGATCTCAAGTTTATCATAGTAAAAGCGTGTTATTTCTAAAAACATTTTTAAAAAAATGTACGAGTTACGACTCGTTTGTAAATTCTCTCCTTTCATTTTATTTCATTTAATTATTATAATTTTTTAAAATTTTAAAACAAAATATATTAAATAATTCATCAATTTTTTAAAATTTTAAAATAAAAAATATATTATAATAATATTTTATTCAATTTTTAACTTTTATTTCTTATATTATCTAATCTCATCTGCGTAACTAAACAAAACTTTATTGACCAATTTTTTCTTTAAAAAATAATAAAATTATTTGTAAAAAATAATCAAGAATTCTATGTGCAATCACTTTTACGTAATCTTTATATACTTTACTGATATGATTTACTGCGTCAATTTTTTTAATATAAAATAACTGTCAAATCACTAGAGTGCACAAAGAGTACTTAAAAATAATTGTATGTAGTATTTCTAAAAAATAATAGCAATAGAATTAATGGAAAAGAGAAGGAGAAGAAAAAAAAAATGAGAGAGAAACTTCAAAGATTAAAAATTTATGGTCTCCATGTGTTGAGCACAAAGCTATAGATGTCTTTAGTTATATAAGAATTCTACGGATCGAAATCATATAAGATAAATTGATGCAAAGCTTCATGAATTCACCTCAAGAAATTCAATTGCAAACTTAATTTTTAGATAAAATGTACATTTGAAAAATAATACTTAAAATTAAGCTTTTAGAAATAAAAATAAACCTTTTGAATAAAACGTAGATTTTAAAAAAGATAAATGATTTGTACAGCTTGCATGAAACAAATTCCAAAGACAAGACAATAATAATAAAGAAAGAAGAAGCATGCATTAAAAACTCGCCAATTATCCAAAATGGCTTTTATTTTTTGTCAAATCATAAAGAATAACGTATTGATCATTTTTCCAGATACGATACAAATGACTATTATATTTTTTGTGCATTGTAAAGTTATAAAGAAATTTTATAAAATTAAATTTATATATTAACATAATTTGTTGTGATACGATAAATTATAAAATTATTTATATTATAAAAAAATTTAACATATAAAAGTAATGTCAATTCATAAATTTACTTTTATATGATAAAGGTAGGACAAAGGAAGGATGCGGACAATCTTCTGATTTAAAGATTCGGTTCTTTTTAAAAGGAGATTATAACTATTTATCTTGTTCAAAGAGATCAAGAGCTTGAAAAATAGTTAATCTATTTTCCAATTTAGCACATGATATGTACTTTGCTTTGAGGTCCCAAATCTTGCGGGGTCTATGCCAAAGCAATATTGTCTTTGCCTGCCTGTTTGAAAAATGGGTAAATTCTAAAATAATCTATGTACTTTGATATTTAGAGTTGATTTATTTTCACAAATTATTCCATATTATCTAAACATTATAATTTTTAAATTTTTTTATATAAAATATAATAAATAATTTAATTTTTTTTAAATTTAAATAAAAATTATATTGTAATAATATTTTATTTAATTTTTTAAATTTTATCTATTTTATTTTATCTAATCTGTAAAAGCAATGAGAACTAAATAGTAAATATACTAATATCTTAACTTTAGTTTTAAGCTCTACATTTCCCAAATTTTTTTAACTTTTATCTATTTTTCATTCCATTAGTTAAAATATCATTTAAACTATGTCAAAATGTCACATCATTACAAACAAAGGTTTACGACCACACGTACGTCATCAAAATATTCAAAAGTTGTTTTAATACTAAAATTTATAACATTAGAAATGTGCTGCTACAAATAAAAATTATTTATTATATTTATAGAAAAATTTAAAAAAATTACAATAATAAAATAAGTTAAAATGAATTAAAATGGTTTCTCAATCCAAAAAACCTTAATCGCAAGCTTTTTCATTAAATTCAAAATTAGTTGTATAAATCCTACGAATTGAGATTCTCAATGAAAATTCTTGTATTGAATTTGCATTTAACCTTTTTACGGTACCGTTAATAGACTGTGCTTAATTACGTGTGAGCGCGTGTTTGCAGTAGCTAGCACTTGACTGATGATCAGCCCAGCCTCCGACAGAGGACTGTGCTTACATGTGTGCGCGAGTATAAATTAGCACACCTGCACCCAGCCCTAGCACCACCATTAGAGCAATTCTACCTAGCTTCCAATAATATTAGTAGTACGTACGTAGAATCAAAGGAGAGAAAAATGGAATACTCCCGCATCGACCGAGGTTTGAGTAGAGGAGAAGGGGGGATGATCTTGTTCGAAATGGTATTGAATGGGAAATGGGGTGACGTTGTCAATACATGTACGGAAAACCCATTTTTCCTAGTGAATAGCATCACCAGAACAAACGACACACTGTTACACCTAGCTGTCTCCGGCGGCCAAGTGGAGACGGTCCAGAAAATGATAAATATCATTAAGGAACTACCGGATCCCGAGAAGTCTGTTCGAAGTAGAAACAATCGAGGGAATACAGCTCTCCATCTTGCTGCAGTGGTGGGGAATGTGGCCATGTGTAGGTGCATAGCAGAGGTTCATCCTTCATTGATCGTTGCACGTAATGAAGAGGAAGAAACTCCTCTTTACTTGGCAGTGTTCTTTGGTAAAAAACAAGCCTTCCAATGCTTTTACGATTTGTGTCCAATCCGTGAGCGTGACAGTGGTTCCAGGAATACGCGCACTGGTGACACGATTCTTCACTGCGCCATTTCTGAAGATCATTTTGGTGAGTAATAATATTATTATTATTGTATTTTTTCTTTTAATGTATAACAAATGGAAAATATTAGGTTTGAGTTTGTCTTTTTATTTTGACTGTTCAAGTATTTGATTTTTTTTTATTTAATGATTAAGAAAATAATTTTTAATGTATTGATAAGCTTTTTAATTTTTTAAAAATATTTAAATATATTAAAAAAATAAAAAAAGAGAAAAAAGAAAAAAACAATTTTGTACCAGCGGACACGTCCGAGGATCAAAGCCGAGCGACATGATAGTACTACTCTTAAGAAATAACACATTAATTAATTAGATGGGTAAATATGGAATTAATGCTTCTTTTTTCACGTGTCAACAGATTTGGCATTGCGAATAATTGAGTTGTATGATGGGAAAGAACTGGAAAAAGCTGTCAATGAGGAAGGAGTCACACCTCTCCATCTACTAGCGGCGAAGCCTTTGGCTTTCCCAAGCGGGAGTCTTCTTCTTCTTGGTTTCTGCAAAAAAATCATTTATCACTGTATGTATCCATCAATTTAAAATGATAGTATCCTTCTTAATAATGCACACACCACCAATATATGCATCAGAAATGGCTGATGATCTCATGTTATTATATATTATTATTTATATATAATATAAGAAATATTTTATTCATCATCTTTATATATCACATTTTTTTATTTTTTTATTTTGTCAAATATGTAGTATATAAATAATGTGTAAAATAATTCAATTAGTATAAAAAGAATAAAACAAAAAAAATAAATAAATATGGTATGTAGTGTATGAGGATGATGAATAGCAAATCTCATAAAATTCTTAGTCATGTAAAAGGTTGGATGCAAGTTTAATGATCTTTCATTTGTCAACTTAATCTTTATAATTAGAATAATAATGACATTTAAGATATTCCATATTTTTGCACCAAATGGATTATATTTGTTTCAAGTGAAACAGAACGTAAGATGGGAACTTAATTATATTGTAATTGTAAGTTAGCATATTCATGTAGAATCTAGCTAGCCGACACTAACAATTAAGATTCTCTCTATTGACTTGATCAACTTCGTAGTATTCGTCTTGTGCAAAATGTTAAGTTTTTCTTTCTTTGACACATGGTAGAGGGAGGATTTGATCATGGGTTTTCTAATGAGAAACTTAGGTATTGTCAATTGATCCAAAGAATCTTGGAGTGCAAAATGTTAAGTTGTTTGATAATTTCACTTGTCAATTTGATCTTTATTAGAAATATATATATAATGATCAAATTGTAGCATATTTGCACTAAATAGATTATTCTATATGAGATTTTGAGAATTTATTTTTCTGTTAAATAGAACATTTCATTCAAAAAAAAAAAAAAAAAACAATTACATAATAGCATGATCAAACCACATAGCATGACCAGCAAAACTCAGGGGCATTCCCCCATCACATTTGAACATCAACAACATTTCATACATTTCTAGCCAAAGTATGAGCCACTCCATTCTCTTCTCGATTTACATGTTCAAATATAACTTCTTGGAAAAAGATCTTTAGACTCTTAACTTCCATAATTAAATTACGATTAGCCGAAAGAGACTCGTGTAGCTTGCAATTCCTGAATAATTAGCAAACAATCAGACTCCACTATCAGTTTTGGAATGCCCAAGGGAATGCACAATTGCAACCCCTAAAATCTACAAGTAACTCAATTGTAGTTAGATCATTCACTGCATTTTCTGAGATAGTAGATGCCATCACTACATTACAATTACTATCACTTAAAATCATCCCAATCCCAACCTTTCTAAATACTGAAAAAACCACCCCATCAACATTAAGCTTCAAAAAACCATTAGGAGGGGATTTCCACCTGCACACCTTCTTCACTTCTTTAGCACTCAAGTCCTTTAAATTTGAAAAGGATTTGTTTACAAGAGATAGCCATATTAGCTGCTGCACAAGGAGTGATATGCTCATTTTCCATTTTCAGCTTATTCCTTCGATACCAAATGCCCCAACACAACACAAATATTATAGTAAAATCTACATCACTTCCTTCAGTCAACACACATTTCACATTATCCATAAAACAATTATCTGGTTGGAGCTATAACCCTATTGGACCAAACCTCTCCCACATTCCCCTTAACTAAGGATAGAACAGCAGAGCATGATTAATATCTTCTTCCCTTTCTTCACAAAAATAGCAGCCTTCTTCCATTGCAATATACTTTTGCCTAAGATTTTTCAGAGTTGGTAAGATATTTCTGCAAGATCTCCAAGCAAAAGTTTTAATATTTCGTGGCACATTCATTTTCCATAACTTCTTCGAAAGTTGCTTATCTCACAGCCAACTTGAAGACTCAGCCATATCCCTCAAATTCAAAGCTTGAATCAATTTATAAGCACTTTTCACAGTAAAACAACCACTTGCTTCCTCTAACCAGATTCATTTATCTCTGTAAGGTATGAAGGGCAATCTAATCTTTAATATTTCCTCAGCTACTATTAGATTAAAGAGAGCTCTAATAGTTTCCACCTTCCACATTCTTGTGCCCTGAAAAATAAGACTATCAATAGTTGCATCCTCCTGAGAAGCAAGTAAACCATTTTCACAACTCATCCTAATGTTCTTATGACCTAGAACCCAATGATCCTTCCATATAGAAATAGAAGCTCCAGACCCTAACCTCCATCAACAGCTTGCTAGCATCCATTTCTTTGCTTCAAAGATTCCCCTCCATGCATAAGATGGATGTAGTCCCAGCTTTGCTTGGAAGAAAGTTCCATTAGGAAAGTATTTAGCTTTATATATCCTTTCCAACAAATAAGAACATTTTGTAATATTCTCCATCCTTGCTTTGCCAATAAAGCCATATTAAAAGAATGTAAGCATTTAAACCCCATCCCACCTCTGAATTTAGAAACACATAACTTCCTCCAACTTAACCAATGCATTTTTTGCTCATTACCCCTCTGCCCCCACTAGAACCAAGCCATCATTCCTTCCAATTCCTTGCATAAGCCCAAAGGTAACTTGAAACATGACATAACATATGTGGGAATAGATAAAGCTACTACCTTAATAAGAACTTCTCTCCCTTGTGATAAGAATTTCTCCTTCCAACTTTGTAATTTATTTCACACTCTCCTTTTAATGTTAGCAAAAGCAAGAGATTTGGACCTTCCCACAAGATTAGGTAACCCAAGGTATTTATCATATTGTTGAAAAGTCCTAACACCCCACAAACTCAGCAACTCTCTTTGTTTCACATCATCCACATTTTTAGAGAAAACCACAACAATTTTTTCCTTATTAACTTTTTGTCCCAATGCCTCCTCATACTTATTAAGCACCACTTGAATATATCTTGTAGTGTGTTCATTAGATTTACAAAAAATAATGCTATCATCTGCAAACAACAAATAACTCACCATAGGAGCCCCTCGACACACCTTAATACCCCTCACTAATTGCTTAATCTCAGCATCCTTCAACAGAGCAGTGAGACCCTCAGTACAAAAAATGGAAAGGTAAAGGGATAAAGGGTCCCCTTGCCTTATTCCCCTATAAGGTATACTAGGTCCATGAGGTTCTCCATTAATTAAAACTGAGAAAGAAACCATCGTCACACATTGCATAACCAGGTGCACAAAACCATGAGCAAACCCTAGTTTGAGCATAATTTTTTCCAAAAAACTCCACTCCACATGGTTGTAGGCCTTGCTCATATCCAAATTAAGGGACATATAATCTTTTTTACCATACCTCTTATGCCTTAATAATTGACCAGTTCATAGACCACTAACACATTATCCGTAATAAACCTACCCCCAACAAATGCACATTGAGATTTTGAAATTACACCAGGTAAGTAAATTTTGAGCCTATTCACAATGACCTTAGAGACCAACTTATACACCACATTACAAAGCATGATTGGACGGAAATAAAAAACTAATTCATAGGTTTTTTTTCTTTGGAATGATGCTAATAAGTGTATGATTGAGGTCTCTTGGAAAGTGACTAGAATTCAAAGTTTGCAAGATAGCATTAGTCATAGAATTCCTAACAATGTGCCAATTTTTTTGGAAAAAAATGGAAGACATACCATCTGGGCATGGTGCCTTAGTAGGATGCATTTGTTGAAGGGCCACCTTTACCTCATCTTCTAGAAAAGGCTTGGAAAAATCTAAATTCATCTCTGCTGTCAGCTTTGGATGCACACAAGCCAAAACTTCCTCTTGGTGCCTCTGTGTAGTAGAAGTGAATAGCTTTGAAAAAAAGTCAACAATTAACCTGTCTTTTAGAGCACCTCCCCTCCAAACATCCATTTCATCCTTCAAGCCTTTGATGAAATTCCTCTTTCTTCTACCATTTGCTTGAGCATGAAAAAACCATGTATTTTGATCCCCTGCTTGAAGCCACTGGACCTGAGATCTTTGCTTCCACATAACTTCTTCTCTCTCAAGCCATAACTGTACCTCTTGCCGAGCTTTAGTCACACCCAAACCATATGGATGCAAGGAATCTCTATCTTGAGCTTGCTGTAAATTTTGCCTAGCAAAAGCCAACTTTCTGAACACATTCCCAAATAAGTGTTTATTCCACACAGACAAGTGTTCCCCACACCTTTTCATCAACCTCAGTACACCCTCGATGTTACCTTGATTCGCACCATTACTCCAGACACTATCTATAATCTAAGAACAGTTATCATCACCTACCCACTTAACCTCAAACCTAGGTTGTTTGTCTTTCTTTCCCCTAACTTCCACCTCTTCAGTCTCAAACCACATAAGTAAGTGGTCTGAATGAGTTGCAACACCATGTCTGACCACAAATTGAGGAAACAAAATGTGCAATTGATAATTCCCCAAAAATCTATCCAGCCTCTCAAAAATGGATCAAGTACCCCCTCTGCCATTCCACCATGTAAACTTTGGACCATCAAATCCCAAATCACTCAAAGAACAATCTAAAAGGACATTCTTAAAAGCTTCCATTTGGGATTCAGGCCGTGGTCTTCCCCCCCTTTTTATATTAAAACGTAGTATTTCATTAAAATCACCCCTACAAGCCAAGGACACTTTCCACCAGAATTAATCTGTCTAATTAAATTCCTAGTCATATATCTATTAGCAGCCTTAGGATTGCCGTAAACCCCTGTGAATTTCCATTCTGGCCGATCCCCTTCCTTTACCAAAGCATCAATATGATTATTTGAAAAAGATTGAATACTAACACACAGATCCCCTTTCCACAATAAAGCCAATCCACAACTTTTACCCACGCAATCAATCGTAAAAAAATTATTAAAATGCAATTTATACTTACAAATTTCCATTACACGGGCCTTTAGTTTAGTCTCCTAAAGAAAGACCAAACTGGGATCTTCTTTCGTGATCAAGTCACGTAGAGCTCAAATTCCCTGTGGGTTCCCAAGCTCATGGGAATTCGAACATAAGAGTTTCATAGCTGATGGCGGGGATGGACACTAGCCTCTACCGATAACTCAATCCAAACCTCATGGAGCTGCTCGCTCTCTGCCTGCGATGGAACTTTACACTTTTGCCTCTTCCTCTCTAGAGAAACGACTTCAGATGAGCAAAGGGAAAACTTCCTTTTCACTGCACTAACCACCCTCAAAGCAAAACTTTCCTTTTCAAAACTACTAACTCCCTTATTCATCATTTTCCACCTACGGGCCACATTATTATATTGATAAGAAATTCCCAACTCGTCTAGTAAGCCACCCTCATCTGAGATTGAGTCTTTTGTAACAAGGCTCACATCCACTCTGCTACTCTCATAGCCCACTAAATTTCCTTCTGCAACCCAGCCCACAATGTTTCCACTCATCTCTTCCAACTGCTCCATTAAATTCTCAGGGGCAACATTACGAAACTGACTCACCACTCCATCTTTAATGCTCAACCGTTTCTCAAGGATATCTACAACACACTTCCGGATTCTCATCTCATTCAAATTACTCGCCTCGATGAATTTATTTGGATTATCCAAAAAATCAGCCATGAAAGGTTCCATAACTGTAGTATTTGTATCAGTCACTTCACCCTTTTGTGTTTTACGAGGATTGTTTGCCTGCACCTCCTGCACCATAGATGGTTGCTTCTGGTCGAATCTCTCAATAGCTTTTCCTCCTCGCCCAATTCCACGTAGTCATTGACCGTAAGGAAGAGGACCCTGTTGCTGGTCATAACTTCCTCTTTGTTCACAATCTTGTTGAGAATGACCAATTCTCCCACAAACATAACAAAAGTTAGGTAATCTCTCTTATGAAAATCTGACCCAGTATGGCACACTAGCTCCAATGCACAATTTCTTGCCTCTTAACAAAGGCTTTGTAACATCCAGGCGAACCCGAATCTGTAAATATTCACCCCATGCGATCTCCCCCTCCATTAGATCAATTTCCTCTACTATACCTAGAGCACTTCTAACCAATTTGCCCATAGTCTCATTGTGGGTCATCAAAGGCAGGTCATGAACTCTTGCCCAAAACGAAGCCTCAATTAGATGCAACGTTGGGTTTATTGAGCACCATCAAAGTCTTTAACTAAGACTAACTATTTATTAAACGTCCATGGGCCATCCCTAATAACTCTCTCTTTGTCCTTTATATCATCAAATTCTGCAATCAATAATTTGGAGTCTAGATTTTGAATACACATCATCTTCACAGGACCCCAAACGCTCCACAACATTTGCTTCAAAGCTTCCTTATTATAGTGTTTCAGTGTCAGCAATTTTATTATCAAACACCTTTCACCCTGACACACAGTATCTCGAACCACCTCCTCCTCGACAAAAATTATTTCTTCCTCATATTCCGTCAAAGACATCTTACCATACAAGCCTTTCAATTCATCAGCCACACTCCTCACCGATCCCAATCAGTGGAGAAATGCACGTGAAGATGAGAAGAGACAAACTAAACTCGCAGTGGGAGAGAGAAAAACCTCTACTCACAGATGGCGAGAGAGGACAAAATCACAATTATCGTATAAAAATATACTACATAATAAAATAAGTAACTTACCAAAAATCTAGCCAAAATCAAAACAAGAATTATCTCTAAAATTGACAGCAAAACATTACTATAAAAGTAAAAAATAACTTAATCTACAACTTGGAGGAAAATGACCGATTTTGGATTTGAAATAGGGATCAACAAGCATAATGTGATAACTTGTTAAGTGCCTTGGTCTAGCCCTCAAACATAAACCCTCCTCTCCTTAGATCCAAATGATGAAGTCTCCTAGACCGATCAAGGAAATCACAAGATCTCCTCCCACAAGCCTAGATTCGACAATGTGAGGTTAGAGGTTGGTATTTGAGTTGAATGAGCGTTCGGGTAGGTGTTTGGAATTCAAGAAAATAAAGAGACGCAAGAAAATTAACATAAAATTGAGTCACTCTTATTCACGGATTGCAAAGAGCCACTCTCTAAAAGGGATTCATGAATTACACCCTAGTAACCCAAGTATATAGCAAAACACCCTAACATCGAAAATTTTAAAACTAAGCAAGCCTAAAGCCAAAATTTCTAAAACCAATGAATGAATAAAAACTAGCCCACAAGGCCTTTATTTATAGGGCTTTCTAGCAAAGTCCCTCTACAATTGAAATGCTAAAAGCTAGGAAAATAAAGTTTAAAACATAGGAGATAAAGTCTAAAAAATAGGATCAAAGGCCTAAAATGTAGGGATAGGCTTATCCCCTCTTAGTGGCTGGCCAAATAGTGCCCTTATGGTATCTAGGTTCGTCTTGGTTTGATCTTGGACTCTTCCTCTCTCCTTGTCTCTCTTAAAGTCAATCTTGGACTCTACCTTATCTTGTTGAATCACTTGAGAGTCTTGCTTGATCTTTTCTCTATCCTATCTAAAATCCTTATCTTCTAGAAGCCTTGAGTCCCCCTTCTCCATGTGTCCTTGGGGTGGCCATGGTTTGGGCTTGCTTGGCCATGGCTGGCCATGAGTTGGTCATGGCCGAGGCAAGCCTCAGCCTTGGCTGAACCACAAAGTCCTTCTAAGACCTGGCACGTCCTCACAAAATCTTTAGACGCGGCTACCTAATCGCTCCTATTTTCTCTCCCAACACCTTTTCTTCTAGGGTTCTTGTCATTCCCCATTTTTTCAAGAGTTCCCTTGTCCTCAAGGGTGAATTTTGAAAACCTCAATCTCATTTCATCGTAGTCCTTCGATGAAGCTTCCTCTCTTGGAACCCCTAGCCAAAGCACCAAAAATTGCCATACCTTCCTTCTAGTCTGCCCCCTCTTGATCACTTGGTAATCAAGAGCCTTCTTGGGTTGGAGTAGCATCCTTCTCTCTTCATCAAACGAGGGTAGCTCCTCCACAGTTAGATTTGGGTCTCCAACCCTCATCTTGAGTACGGTCACAAGAAACACTAGATGAAGCTTTGTTGTAAGGGGAAACTACAATTGATAAGCCACCTCCCCAATCTTCTCTAAGACCTTGAAAGGCCCATAGAACCTCTTGGAAAACTTGTAGCTCACCTTCTCCTTTAAGGTCTTTTGTGTATAAGGTTGAAGCTTCAAATACACAAAGTCTCCCAGTTCAAAAGATACATCACACCTCCCTTGATCATAGTGACTCTTCATCCGTGCTTGAGCTTTCATAAGCTCTTTCTTCACCTTAACTAGGATCTCATCCCTAGTTATCAACTCTCTCTTAACTTCATCATTCTTGGCCGTCCCTCTCTCATAGTTGGCCAAGACAGGTGGTGGTCTTCCACGTACAACTTCAAAAGGGCTTGCATTAATGAAGGAATGAAAAGAAGTCTTATACCCATACTCGGCCCAATGAAGAAAGTCTTCCCACTTCATTTGTTCTTCGTGGCAAAAACACCTCAAGTATTGCTCCAAAGTTCAATTGACCACCTCCGTTTGCCCATCGGTTTGGGGGTGGTAGGAAGAGCTTGCCTTCAACTTGCTACCTTGTAACTCAAAAAGCTCATTCCAAAAGGAACTCATGAAAACCTAATCTCTATCTGTCACTATGCTCCTTGGAAAACTATGAAGTTTGACCACATTATCCACAAAAGCTTTGGCCACACTCTTGGTCGTGTACAAGTGCTTTAGTGAGATAAAGCGACCATACTTACTTAACCGGTCCACCACTACCAAGATTACTTCAAACCCGTGGCTTGAAGGAAGCCGCTCCACAAAGTCCATCGAAAGATCCTCCCATATAGCTCCGGAATAGGTAGGGGTTGTAGCAAGTCCGTGGGTGCCCTTGTGTCATGCTTGGCCTTTTGACACACATCACATTCGGCCATAAGGGTCTTGACCTCCTTCTTGAGTCATTCCCAATAGAATAAGTGCTTCACCCAAACATAGGTTCTCAACCTTCTAGAATGACCCTCCTTCCTTGCTATGGCGAAAGTGAGCAAGGATCTCCTTTCTCAAGTTAGGAACATCTGGCACATAAACCTATTCCTTGTAAAAGATAAGACCATCTCTAACCTTGAACCGCACCACTCTATCATCTTGAGCCTTCAACTTCTCACAATTCTTCAAAGCTCTCAGATCAAGCTTCACGGCCTCCCGAATCTTATTCCATATCCTTCATTGGGACCCACTCAAGGCCAAAGCACTCAGGTCCTCCTCATTGTGCATAGTCCATAGCATCGGACTTCCCTTCTTGCGGCTCATGCATCTGCCACCTTGTTTTCCTTCTTGGGTTGGTACACTATGTCATACTCAAACCCAAGAAGCTTCACAAGAAAATTTTGTTGCTCAGGGGTGACAATCTTTTACTCTAAAAGATGCCTCAATGCTTGTTGATTGGTCACAATAGTGAATTTCCTAGCAAGAACATAGCGCCTCCATTCCTTTACCACATGAACTACCACCAACATCTCACGTGCATAAGTGCTCCAAGCCTTCTTCATAGGCCCCAAAGCTTTGAAATAAAGGCTAAAGGCCTCATCTTTTGAGCCAAGACTGCTTCGTTACCATCACTACTAGCATCCATGTACACCTCAAAAGACTTCTCAAAATTAGGCAAAACAAATATTGGTGTCTTCGTCATGGCTCGCTTCAAGTCTTCAAAGGCTTGCTTGGCTTCATCAGTTCACTCAAAATTGTCTTTCTTCAATAGGGTTATGAGTGGTCTAGCAATGAGCCCATAGTCCTTGACAAACCTTCAATAGTATCCAGTTAGGCAAAGAAATCCCCTTAAGGCCGACACATCCTTTGGTAGAAGCCAATCAACTATAGCTTCAATCTTCATTTGATCCACCTTGAGACTCTCACCCAAAATTATGTGCCCCAAGTACTCCAACTCCTTTTTCATAAAATCACATTTGGAAGTTTTTATGAAGAAGTGACGCTCCTTAAGAATCTCCAATACTATCCTCAAATGCTCCAATTGCTCTTCAACCATCTAAGAGTAGATTAAGATGTCATCAAAGAACACTAGCACAAACTTCCTCAAAAGTAGCTTGAATATGGTATTCATAGCTACTTGGAAGGTGGATGGGGCATTGCAAAGGCCGAATGGCATCACCAAGTACTCGTAGTGGCCCAAATGAGTTCTAAAGGCGGTCTTTTGTACATTTTCTTCCCTCATATGAATTTGGTGATAGCCTGCATGTAGATCAAGCTTTGAGAACACTGTAGCCCCATGCAACTCGTCTAGCATCTCGTCCACCTTAGGAATGAAAAAATGGTCCGTCACCGTTGCTTCATTAAGAGCTTTATAATCCATGCAAACCCTCCACATACCATCCTTCTTTCTCACCAACAAGATTGAAGAAAAAAATGGGCTTGTGCTTAGTCTAATGAGCCTACTTGACAACCTCTCCTCCACTTGTCTTTCGATCTCCCCCTTTTGGAAGTGTGTATACCTGTAGGGTGGAACGTTGATAGACTTGGACTCGTCCGTCAACACTAAGCGGTGATCAAATGGTCTCGAGGGCAGTAGGTCACTAGGCATCTCAAGGACACCCTAATGGCCCTCTAGAAGGCTTGGGACTTCACTTGGTAGCAACTTCAATTCATCCTCACGGCTCTCCCTGTGGTCTTCGGCTTCCTCTAGGTCTCGGTTCGGTGTAGCCACAATAGTAAAACATCTAGCACCACCTTTGCACAAATGTTAAAAATATTAGCTTCACATACCTTGACTCTTTTAGTTGCCAAAGCCGTCCATACTCTCTTCTTGCCTCCAACCTCAAACTCCATCACCATGGTGTCATAGTTGGTGATCACCTTGCCAATGCTTCTTAACCAAGCATTGCCCAACACTACATCAAGCCCCACCAAAGAAAGGATATGCAAGTCGACTGTGATGCGAACGCCTTGCACATTAATCTTCACCCCTTAGATGACTTGCTCACATTTCATCTTCTCTCCACTAGCCACTTTGACATCAAATGGGTCTATGTCTTCTCCTCTTAAGCCAACCTTAGAAACAATGTTGGAGTTGATAAAATTATGAGTAGACCCATTATCAACAACTAAGGTTACCTCATGTTTGCCTATCCACGTCATTAGCCTTATGGTAAAAGGCTTTTGCACACCGGGCATGGCATTCAAGGACAACTCTGCATCATCACTAAAGGCATCATGTTTAGCTTCCTCTTGTTCAGACCCGTCATGCGAGTCCTCTTCATGGCAGCTTGTGTTTTCATTATCACTATCTTCTCCAAGCACGAAAATTGTCCTCTTCTTGCACTTGTGCTCACAGCTCCACTTTTCCCCACACTTGAAACAAATTCCTTTCTTAATTAAGTCTTAGACCTCCTCTCGAGAAAGCTTTCTTACCTCTTTGGTCTTGTCAATGGTTGAGATTTTCATTGCCTCCTTACCTTTCCAAGGATTCTTGGTCCATGCTCTCCCTAATTTGGCATTTCTCCATGTAGTAGCTATCCTCCAAGATCTCAGCCATCCTTATAGCCTCTTGTAAGTGTGTAGGCTACTTCAACTTCAACTCCTTGGCCAACCAAGGCCTTAAGCCGTCAATTAATGTACCGACAAGTTCTTCTTTGGACCATCCTCTCACAAGTATTTGCAATAGTTGAAATTCTTCGTTGTAGTTGTGCACCTTGCCTTCTTGTCTCAATTTGGCCAATTGACTGTGTGGTTGATCACGAGTGAAGGGCCGAATTGCATCAGGATTTTGAAAGCTGCCCATCCAAGCCGTCTTCCTTCCTTGTCATATTGAGCCTTGATCCATCTCCACCATCTGGTCACCTTGCCATCAAGAAGGAAACAAGAAATAGAGACTATCTCATCTCTTGTAACATCATAAATATGGAAGTAATGGGCTACCTTGTCAAGCCACTCGTGTGGATCTCCTCAGTCATTCCTTGAAAACTCCACCTTTGGCTTCCTAAGTCCTCAGTCATAAGGCCAATTCCCTCTTCGATTGTAATCATAATCATCATACCTCTCATGACCTCTATGATGGTCGTGGAACCTCCTTCTTCTCTCGTTGTACTCAGCTAGGCCATAAGGTCTCTCTCGACCTCTAGTTTGCTCAACTTCAGGTCCCATGTCACCATATAATTAGCCCTCACATCTTGAGGCTCCCATTTAGGACTTAGACTCCTAGATCTCCCACCATCTCAGATCCATCTCTCAACAATTGCACTTTGAGTTTCAATTCAACCTCCCATCCTCAAATTGTCTCGTGGTCTCGATCCTCGTATAGACTCAATCACACTAGTCTCAAGGCCTTCAACATATTGTTGTTGATTTTGAGGTTGGTCTCCATGTGGTGCTATGAGTGGTGGCACATCCTAATTTCCTTGGGGATGTTGACCCCCATGGATTCCATTATGTGGAATGTTGGCCTCTATCCATTGCCTCTCTAGCCATTCCATGTTGTGGTCGGTCTCCCTTCGCATGTCCTCCATAGCCCTCCTATTCTCCTCCATAGCTCTTGAATTATGGTTCAAGGCCATTTGAAGCTCGGCCATGGTGGTTTTCATACTATCAAGTATGTATGCCATCTTCTTGGTGTTCTCCTCGAGGGATTGGAGTCGATCTCGATTGGATCTTCTATTCCCTAGTGTATCCATGATGTTGGTAGCTTGTGAACCACCTCTTAATGAAAGCACCAACTATGTTAAGAGCCTCAATCTAGCCCCTAAACATAAACCTTCATCTCCTTAGATTCGAATGATGAAGCCTCCTAGACTGATCAAGGAAATCACAAGATCTCCTCCCACAAGCCTAGATCTGACAATGGGACGTTAAAGGCTGGTATTTGAGTTGAATGAGGGTTTGGGTAGGTGTTTGGAATGCAAGAAAATAAAGAGACAAGCAAGAAAATAACATAAAAATTGAGTCACTCTTATTCACGGATTGCAGAGAGCCACTCTCTAAAGAGATTCACGAATTGCACCCTAGTAGGTCAAGTGTAGAGCAAAACACCCTAGCATTGAACTTTAAAGAACTAAACAAGCCTAAAGCCAAAATTTCTAAACCAATGAATGAATAAAAACTAGACCACAAGGCCTTTATTTATAGGGCCTTCTAGCAAAGTCCCTCTACAATTGAAATGCTACAAGCATGGAAAATAAAGTCTAAGACATAGAAGATAAAGTCTAATAGCTAAGGGATAAAGCCTAAAAAATAGGATCAAAGGCCTCAAAATGTAGGGATAGGCTTAACCCCTCTTGCTGGCCAGCCAAATGGTGCCTTTATGGTGTCTAGGTTCATCTTGGCTTCATCTTGGATTCATCCTTTCTCCTTGTCTCTATTAGAGTCAATTTTGGACTCTACTTTATCTTGTGTAAACACTTGAAAGTCCTGCTTGATCTTGTCTTTATCCTCTCCAACATCCTTATCTTCTAAAAGCCTTGAGTCCCTATCCTTCATGTCTCCTTAGTGGCCATGGGTTGGGCTTGCTTGGCCATGGCTGGCTATTGGTTGGTCATGCCTAGCCATGGGTTGGTCATGGCCGAGACAAGCCTCGGTCTTGGCTGAGCCACAAAGTCCTTCTAAGACCTAGGACGTCCCCACAATGTTTTCAAACGATTGCTCCTATTTTCTCAACTGGCACCTTTTCTTCTAGGGTTCTTGTCATAACCCCAACATGCATGCCGAAAAAAGATTTATGAATTGGGGTTATATGCCCAATATGGCCAAAATATTAACATGTGCCCAATATTGCCCCAATCCAATGAATCTTCACTATTTTCTACCATATTTATGCTGATCTGCCATATCAAGATAGTCTAGTACCATCATGTCGTCATCACTTCATGTATATCATGCTTCTCCAATGACTCTAGATCTTATAATTTCTATGCATAAATATCAACACAAATTCATTCTAAAGATTTGCCTAGTTGTGCCAAATAAGTGGGTAACCACAAGTAGCTAGGGATGTACAAAAAAAGAAAAAAAAAAAAGATAAAAAAGTAAACCAATCAAACGGATTGAACCTATCATGTGTTCGTTTCGATTCGTAGTTGGTCCGATCTAGAACCAGTTCTTAATAATCAAAACCGGTTCTATACCGATTTTCATATTTTGAAAACCGGTTTGAATCAAACCAAACTGGTATATATATATTTTTTAATTTTTTATATTTTATATTATATATAATTTTTTATATTATATGTTAAATTACTAATTAATATAACATAAAAATTTAATCCTATTATTTATGTCTATTAATCTTATAAAATAAAATTAACATAAAAAAATAATTTATATATTAAACATGAACATTAATATTAAGTTATTAATATAAACTTACCTTTGATATATATATATATATATATACATATAAAGAATAAATACATTTTTAGCATAATAACTTATAATACATTTTTACACATTTGATTATATATATTTCTCAATCTCTTCTATTTGACTATTTATATGGTATTGTATTTGATTAATTCTATGGTACGCAGTATGATAAATTGGTAAACCGGAAAAACTAGACAGAAAAAAAAATGAACGCTTTGGTATTGATGACGAATCGATTTGGTATCGGTTCTTAAATTTCTAAAATGGATGAATACGGTATACTAGTTCAATTCCAAAATTTGTTCAAAACCGGACTAAGTTGGACGAGCTACACCTGAGTAGCTAAATTTTCTTTAAATTTTCTTCTGTTATCATATATATCCACATGCAAATGACAAATTAGAAAGCCTATTTTTCCATATTTGACACATACAGTACTATGCCATTTAATTATTTTGTGATATGCTATCTAATTATTAGACGGAAAGAAATTCATAAATTAAACGTTATGATTTTATCATCTCCAAAGTTAGTATCAAGTGATTGGTAGGTAACTAGAAAATAATGAAAAGAAATCGATCATTCAACAACATCGAGGTATATACATATATATGAAAGAATGTAACCAAAATGGTCATGAAATGAATATATGGAATTTCTATCCATGTAGGATATGTATTTTTTCTGTTTTGTATGACTTATCCTTCGCTGTTACTTTGCAAGGTATATTTGTTGAAGAGCACGATGTGGAACAAAATCATGTTAATCTCCCGAAAGAATGGAAGCTGGCGCCGAATCATTATCCCGAGAACTACAAAACTTGCATCGACTTCTTTCTGTTCTTTCTGGATTTGGTTAGCAGCTTTGGTATGTAATTTTTTATTCTTTTCTTAACTACTGGTAATTATTTCCTATATACATCTCACGATGATCATGACGAAAAGACCAAGCAAAGCTAAAATTGGACTGCAAATGGAAACATTTAGGGCCTATTTGGAGTTGTAGTTGCATTGGAGTACACTTAAAAAGTGCTTAAATACCCTTAAAGGTTCTTTAATAGAAAACTTAGAAAAATTAAGTTGTTTGGTTGTTACGTGCATATTAAAACACTTTTAATCTCAAAATTTTGTGCTAATTTAATATGCAAATTGAATTTATTTAAATTAGGCAACTCATATAACATCGTCATAAAAGTTTGTATTTACGGTTTCTGTAGTATTAGCTTAAACTTTCAAAGGTAAAAAACTTAAATTTGAAGAAATATTAAGATGGAGTATTCGTGTTTCTGATCATGTGGTAGAAGTTGTTTAAATTCCCATGAACATAAGTGCACAGATATATATATGCATCAATGTATATGTAAACTTGTCATACCATATATATATATAAATGAAAAATTAATTGGTTTGTCAAAATATTTAGAATAAAATTATTAGATATATTGTACATAATCTATATATTTTTTGATAAACAAAAAACCATATAATTTATTACAAACACAACATTCTTTTTCTAAATAGAATACACTTTCATTCATAACTCATGCATTACAAAGTTTTTCATAATTGATACATTGCATAATCACTTCAGGTCCCTCTTCAATCCACACAAGCTCATTTTCACATGCAAGATAATGCAAATTTGGCTGCTTTATTATCATCTCTAAACACACGTTGAAGTCTCCATATACATCTACCCTGCATATGATCCTTGATGTCCTCAATAATCTGACCATATCTAGAACAATCCTCCTCTATGCCTTTTACAGGTTTTACTACTGCTAAAGCATCCCCTTCAAAAATGACATTCCATAACCTTAACTTAGTACACAATTCCATAGCTCTTTCTAGTGCCAACATCTCAGCCTGCAATGGGTTATCTACAAAAAAATTTTGGCATGCAAACAGCAACCTTTAAATCACCCTCCCAATTCCTAACCAAAATAACTCCACACATCTTCCCTCCCAATTCCTAACCAAAATAACTCCACACATCTTGGATCTGTTACTATCTAAGGCTCCATTCCAATTAACCTTATGCCAATTCATCTCTAGTTTTTGTCATCTAGCTAGTAAATATCTGGTCCTCTAGTTTAATTCTTCAAAAGCTTTGTTATTAATAATCTATGCTTTCTAGAACTCTTATTTTTCCTCCCTATCCTTCTGCCACACTATACTAAGGCTTTCAAACTACTCTTCAAAAACAAAAAAATTCCTTTGCATCTAGATTCTTCTCATAACACAAGCAATCTCCTCAATCTGAATTTTCTGTAATGCATCTATCATATCTTCCCAAATATTGTAAAAGCTAACAACTTCACAAGTCCAATTCTGTAAACAATTGGATGAGTCTACCCATACATCTTGATCAAAAGCACAACTACATAACTAATGAATGTTAGTTTCCTCAAGTTGTCCACAGATAGGACATACATCTGCATTAGCAGTAACTTCCCTTCTAAACGAATTAGTCATCGTAGGAAGTGCATCACCAATAGCTCTCCATATAAAAAAAATTTACATTTGGAATATTCATATCCTAAATTTTCTTCAAAGCCTCAGAGCCATTAGGATGGACTGATGATTCACCTCTGCAACCCCTCTTTAACTAATATTCTAGATAATAAGGAGATTTAACTGTAAAGAGACCAGACTTGGTAAGGCCCCAAATCAATTTATCTTACTAAGTGGGAGCCTCTTAACTATATCTGCCTCATCCTCATGCAACACTTCATTTATTAAGTCAACATTCTAGCAACCCTTACCATTAATAAGTTTGTTAACACAGGCATCTTGATGCATCACTTTAATTGGAGATTGAATCATATAGGTGGTAGGAGTAGGTAACCACTCATCATCCCATATTCTTATCTTATCTCCATTTCCCACTCTCCATCTCATCCCTCCCTGTTAGAAAGCACAGCAGAAAGTACCTCAAGCTCAGTTTATAAAGTTGCTCCAAAAGTTTATCCAGATTAACAAATCTCAAGAGTTTTCACTTAGTGGTAAAGTATACTACGTAGTATAAAACTAGAATAACACTTAACAAATCCACAGTCTAAATGCGTTATAAGCAAGTAATGCATGGCTTAAAGCCATGCGTTATTTAGACCAGAGGAGGGGTCTGCCCCATATGGGCGCCCCTCCATATAACATCTCTCACTCGCACACAATGGGCATGACCCCAGGTCAGCATCTCTCTAATGTTCTCAATCTTATTCATACAAGTAAATAGGCCGTGCGACCACCAAGCACATCTGTAGAAAGGTGGGAGTACATACACTAAATCTCTCCCAGAGAAGACTAGCATAGTAACATCCCTAAAGTGTCTAGTTATGTCCTAAACTCATTCGATCGCATCAGATCAAGCATTTTCGAACTCTTGAGTTCAGAAAACTCAGAACAATGCTTGACTACCTCCAAATCATTTCAATATGTTCAAAACCTTAGTTGCTACGAGTATGTAGCGTCATAGTTTGACGTCAGCAAACACTATCAAAGATGCGATATCGAAGAATCTTCCCTTTGCACTCATATCATTCAACTTTGGTCGAATCGCTTTCCACAATGCCTCTTTAGACCGTATTAATCATGGCCATAGACAACATGCCAAAGTAGCAGACATCATAACCTCCATCTCGTAACATAGTCAAAAGTAAAGGACAATTAAAAAAAATGAGACTCACACAGTGAGAAAGAGGGGAACCATTTACTCACTTACTCATTTGGTCGAATAAGCACATGTAGTATGAAACACATGCTACGGTAGATTTATCTTTCTCAAAGAGCATATGTCTATATCAACACCGTACAGATCTTAGTCTAGCCGCTCCTTAAGCGTCTAACCCGAGTTCCTCCATTTTCTCGCCTCCAAGTCATAAAAAATGATCTCACATTTGGCTAACCACAGGCTACATAGATTGTGGGGTAACCCATACATAGTCCTCTCATTGGACCTCATCTTAACTCCCACTAAAACGACATATCTTTGTGTCAACTAACTTATCCATTTGGAAAAGTATCTAAGAACACAATGTCTCATCTCTACTCGATTCTCAAGCGCTAGAGGTGATCGCTCGTGTGAGTGAGCTGATCTAAGTCTGTTGACATATCTTGTGTGTGAATTAGAAAAAACAATATGATAAAGACAATAACTTAATCATATTGTATTAATATCCCAAAGGAAATGTTACATCTCAATGTTATTTGAAATACAAAATACATTTATAGTCTACGTAGTCCTAGATTCCTAACATGAGCCTCAAAGACATCTCTTGCTATAGGCTTCGTTAAGGGATCAGCAACCATGCGACTTGTAGAGAGGTGTTTCAAAACCACTTCTTTTTGCGCTACCATGTCTCTGATGTAGTGATATCTGATGTCTATGTGTTTGGTTCTTCCATGGTACTTAGAGTCCTTAGCATATGCGAGAGCAGCCGTGCTATCGTAGAATATTGTCACTGGATCTGAAGTATTCGTGCCAATGTCTAAATGCTTGAAGAATCTCCGTAACCAAACAGCTTCTTGAACTGCTGCAGAACAAGCTATGTATTATGCCTCCATGGTGGATAAATATATACAGGGTTGTTTCTTGCTGCTCCATGTAATGGTGCCATTATTGAACAGAAAGGCATACCCAGTGGTTGATTTACACTCATCTAGGTCACTACCCCAGTCGGCATCGCTGTAACCTTTTAGCTGTAAATCTTAACCTTGATAGCACAGCACATAGTCTACAGTTCCCTTGAGATATCGCATAATCCTCTTGACTGCTTTCCAGTGAGCCAGTCCGGGGTTAGATTGGAATCTACTCACTAAGCCAAATGCATAGCATATGTCAAGCCGAGTACACATCATTGCGTACATCAGACTACCTACAGCATTAGCATAAGGGACACGGGCCATCTTTTCTTTTTCTATTTGAGTCTTAGGACACAACTCTTTAGATAAGTTCTCACTTTTTTCAATAAGGGTGTCAATGGGTTTACATCCATTCATTAGGAATCGCTCGAGGACTTTCTTTATGTAAGTTTGTTGGGACAAACACAAAAGTCTCTTTGAGCGATCTCTGTAGATCTTAACTCCCAAAATGTATTCTGCCTCACCCATATCCTTCATCTCAAAATTGAAGGATAACCACTCTTTTGTGGCGACTATCAACCCTTTATCATTTCCAGCTAGTAGTATGTCATCAACATATAATGACAACATAATGAAACTCTTCTTAGACCTTTTGACATAGACACAATGGTCCTCTGTGATCATCGTAAACCCATTTGAAAGAACGGCTCGATGGAATCTGAGGTACCATTGCCTAGATGATTGTTTTAGGCCATATATTGATCGTTTGAGCTTGCACACTTTGCGCTCTTGACCTTTGACCACAAAACCCATTGGTTGATCCATATAGATCTCCTCATCTAATTCTCCATTGAGAAATGTTGTCTTAACATCCATCTGGTAGAGTTCCAAATCCATGTTTGATACTATAGCTAGAATCAGGCGAATGGAAGCAAATCTCACCACTGGTGAAAAAGTTTCCTCATAGTCTATACCCTCCTGTTGGGTATATCCTTTCGCCACTAAGTGAGCTTTGTACTTATCTATCGATCCATCCGAGTTGCGTTTGACTTTAAGAACCCATTTGTTCTCAATAGTCTTACGCCGTGTCAGTAGATCAACCAGATCCCAGACCTGGTTAGTCTTCATAGACTCAATCTCATCATTAAGAGCTTTCATCCACTCATCTTTAGTAGAAGATGAGAGAGCCTCATGAATTGTCCTAGGCTCATCATCATCATGCGGAGCTACCATAAAAGCTTCCCCTTCAATCTCAAAATGACGACGGGGAATACTTTCACGTGTGCTTCTATGCCACTGAGGTTGTTGTGATTGATTGACAAGTGGTGTGCTCTCACTAGGATTTAAGTCCTTTTTATTATTTGTAGAAGCTTGAAGAATTTCTTCCTCATTCTCAACTAAATTCTTTAGAGCACTTTCCTCTTGTTCCACAATCTCATGAAATTCTAAACTCCTATCAACCTCACCTCTACTTGGAAATTCATTTTCAATGAAGTCCACATCTCGTGATTCAATCTTAGTTACACTTCCATCAGTTTGTTCACCTATTAACACATACCCTTTAGAGTGTTCTGAGTACCTTATAAAGATACACTTCTTCCCTCTAGGGCCTAATTTTCCATACTTATGAGAAAGATCATGAACAAAACCCGTTGAACCCCATGGCCGCAAATTACTTAAATTTGGTTTCTCACCGGTCCATAGTTCATATGGGGTGGAAGTTACTAATTTGGAGGGCACTCGGTTAAGAATGTAGGCAGCAGTCAAAAGTGCATCCCCCCAAAAAGAAATTGGTAGGTTTGTGTGCGCCATCATTGACCTGACCATCTCAAGCAATGTTCAATTTCTCCTTTCCGCCATGCCATTTTGCTACGGCGTACTCGGCATTGTTAATTGTCTTTTGATTCCTTTTTCATCACATAGCCTTTTAAATTGCTCAGAGAGATTTTCTCATCCTCGGTCAATTCTTAGATTCTTTAAACTCTTGTCTAACTGATTCTCAACCATTCTTAGATATCGCCTAAAACATTCAAATGCTTCAGACTTATGGGAGATTAAGTAGACATGACCATAACGTGAAAAATCATCTATAAAATTGATGAAGTAGACACCTCCGTGTCTTGCCCTCACACTCATTGGACCACAGATGTTTGAGTGGACTAATTGCAGTGGAAAAGATGCCCTAGTGGCTTTTCCAAACGGTTTTCTCTTAGCTTTTCCCATTAGACAATGTTCACACGTGGGAAAGATGACCCTAGCGAGATTGCCTATCAAGCCTTCTCTAGTTAACCGAGTCATTCTATCTTGCCCTATATGGCCAAGCCTAGCATGCCATGTATATGAATCCAAATTATCAGCAGATGAAGAAAGAAAAACAATAGATTAATTTATATTAGAATAAACCAAATCCAATATCATAAAACCGTCTTGCAGAAAAGCATTGCCATAAAACACATGACCCAAATAAAAGGAAACATAATTGTTTTCAAAAACAATCTGAAAACCAAGTTTTAATAGAGTAACAACTGAAAGTAAGTTTCGTCGGATCTCGGGAGCGTATAGCACATTGTGGAGGAAAAGAGTGCGGCCACCCCACAAGTCCAGCTTATAGGTACCAAGGCCCAGTACCTCCACGCTAGCTCCATTCCCTACCTTGATATCATGGCTCCCAGTTGGAATCTGGTGATACTCCACAAATCCGACTCTATCCCGCGCTATGTGCTCACTCGCTCTTGAATCAACAGTCTACAAAGGATAGGAGTGAGCAACCATCACATAGCTAGTTACAAAAACAATGCGAGAAAAGTCAGAGTGTACCTTCTTCGGCTCAATGCAGTCACAAGCGAAGTGGCCAATCTTTCCACAGTTGAAGCACTATAATTTTGACTTATTTTTCCCGTGCTTGCCCCTCTTGGTGCGCTGAGAAGTTCTTGATACCTTTTTAATTTTTCCAGCAACTACCCCATTCTTGGACTTCTTGCGCTTAGGCCTTGATGTCTTGCGCGAACCAGCATTAGCCACATTCGCCGTATGATTGGACTTAGCAGCCTCTAAGCGCTCAGCCTCCAATTCCAAGTGATGCGAGACATCATCAAAATCTTTGATATTCTCGTTATGCGTCAAGTTCTGGCTCATATTCTCCCAAGAATTCGATAGTGATCTTATCACTGCCTATACTTGCTATTCATCTATCAGGTTGTTTCCTGCCGACCTAAGCTCGCGGATCAGAGTTGACATAGCTCTAAGATGCTGTTTCATTGCGTGCTAAGAGCGCATCTTATAGGAGTCGAACCTCATGGTTAATCCACGCAACCTAGTGGTTGAAGTTCCACCAAACTTCAATTTCAAAGCCTCCCACATGCTTTGGGCAGTGTCATAGACCTCGAACTCACACATTAGATCATTGTGCATGCTGCTTAACATTATTATGCACGCGCACCGATTTTTCTTAGCCCATTGAGTCTAGGCTTGTTGATCTATCTTGTATTATTCTGAGTTCCCTTCCTCGGGCACAGTAAGGGTGTGAGATAAGGCCTCCAAGACCTCTTGCTCATCTAAGACATATTGGATCTTGCGATGCCATATGTCATAGTTTTCCCCATCTGATTTCTCCCCTTTGTTTAAGTCGGCAACAATATTCTTGGATGCCATTTCACTACAATACGCAAAGAAAGGATATTACACACACACCTAAGAAATATGTCGCGTCCTTTCAAGCTAGAAAAAGAATAATTTAGACATGTCGCAAGCTCGAAAAATCGCTAGGCTTCAGAATCATCTCTTGCGCCACAATATCCAATTATTAAATTTCTAACCTAATTCCCGCGCAAATTTAAAAAACTAAATATGGGAGAATTTATCATCATAAATCTCAACCATACTCCCACTATCTTAAGTAGTCATCTAGCCCTAGTCACATGTAAAGACATAACCTACTAAAATCGCAGTAACCTTTTGGGTCAGTCCACAAGGACAGCTACCTAGACCATAGCAACCTATTGGGCCAGTCTATAAAGACAGCCAGACTACAGTAACCTGTTGGGCCAATCTACAAAGATGGTTCATATGAGACCATTACAGTCTATTTTTCTTGTTCCATCAGTGCATTTACAGTTCTTACTGGGGCCACTGTAGTCTTTTTGGCTATACAGTGCATTTACAGTTCTTACTGGGGTCACCATGGTCTTTTGGCTATATAGTGCATTTACAGTTCTTACTAGGGTCACTGCAATTCTTTCAGCCTATCATTCACACTGACAATTCTAACTAAAACTACTTAGTGGGATTTTCTATTTTATCACTAAAAGAAATAAAGACTAATGTCTAAACATTCAAGTCTAACATTCATAGATGATAAAATATCACATTTCCACATGTTCAATACACACATACATGTTATCACATTTAATCCAAAAAATTAAATAAAAGATCACATGTAATATAACATTATGGAAAAAAAAAATAGCATGAAAATAACCAAATATTCACATGTAATCACATTTAATCTAAAACATTAAATAAAAGATCACATGTAATATAACAATATATCTAAGCATATATTAAATCATGCCAAAAAAGTCTTTTTTTTTTATTATTTATAACAAAAAAAACTATTATAAAAGCATTTAAAACCCCCACCTAAACCAAAGGATATTCACAGCCCATTTCCTTGGTTTAGTAGGAGGTCTTGGGTTCAAAACCCATTGTGCCACTTTATTCTTTTATTTCGTTTTTTTAAAAAAAAAACATAACTTAAAAAACTGAAAAACACTGCGGCCTAGCCCCTTTTTTTTTTAACCCAAAACACAGTGGGCCGAAGGGCCCAAGCCCATGCAAAAAACCAGATGAGTTAAGTCATCTTCTTCCTCCAGCAGTTACTGTTCACATGAACAGTAACTGCAAAACCAGCAAATTTCAGTAGCCGTTTAAAGAGATCACCGGCGCCGCTGTTCTTCGAAAAGAGCTTCCAGAGGAAGCTGGGTGCTGCCGCAGCACCTAGGTGGTGCTGGCCACACCCCTC
This sequence comes from Carya illinoinensis, assembly GCF_018687715.1. NCBI lineage: Eukaryota > Viridiplantae > Streptophyta > Magnoliopsida > Fagales > Juglandaceae > Carya > Carya illinoinensis. The sequence continues at coordinate 32,945,622 of NC_056759.1, forward strand.
TGGTGCGCGCAGCACCGAGGCGGTGCTTGCCGCACCAATATGGTGCCCCCACGGTGCACGGAGCACCGTGGGCCCCTTATGGTGCGCGCGGCACCGTGGTGCATGTAGCACCATTACAGGGGTGCCGAGCGGCACCCCCACTATCAGGCGACTGACTTTAATTGTCAGTACCACATTTGATATGACAAAACATCCATCTCAGATCTATATAGTCGGTCTCTTAAATTCTGTACTTCACATTCATCTTCTCTACAGCTTGCTATGTGTTTTTCACCGATAGAACATCGAATCTATGGACAACTTATTACAACAAAACATTGAATCCTTTTTTTTTACCCAAAAAAAAAAAAAAAAAAAACTGTTTAGGGCCAATTATTTATTAGACGTGTCTCGTAGATTGAATTGGTGAATTGTTATATGCATACAATCCTATGGACAAACTCATAACGAGGTTAGGGAAATTAATAAGTGGCGGCCATCATTGTATACAATCTGATACGACAATCTATTTGTTTGTATTTTCCTATTCTTTAGTTGAATAAAAAAAAACTGTTTAGGGCCAATTTCGACGTGTCTCGAAGATTGAATTGGTGAATTGTTATATGTATGCAATCCTATGGACAAACTCATAACGAGGTTAGGGAAATTAATAAGTGGCGGCCATCATTGTATACAATCTGATACTACAATCTATTTGTTTGTATTTTTTTATTCTTTAGTTGAATAAAAAAAATTAGGAGATGTATGAGTATTATTTTGTATTAAATTTGTGATTAATTTGTGATTGTGCATGAAATACTACATTTGTCATTTGTTTCTAAGTTAATGGTCTTTTTCTCCTTCATATGTGACTCAAAAATAAATAAATTAAAAAAATTAAAAAAATGTCAACAATTGAGATTCTTGTATAAATGATTTTATCAGTGTTTCTTTCCCTACTTGGGTGATATGATGATTTTTCCGGCTATTGATTTTCTTCCACACCCTCTCCTTAATTAATCCTCTAAAAGCTTTATATTTTGATATTCTCACCATGGTAGGCAATCCCAAATATTTCTCAGCATCACCACACACTTAGCTTGCACCAGTAATATTAACTAATTCAGTACATACCTCCTTGCTTGTATTTGAAATGAAAAAGAGTACTGCAGTTTTTTGCAAATTGAATTTTTGTCCGGCTGCCATCTCAAACACAACATTCTTAGTTTACCTTATTTTATTCATAGATTTGTAGTTATTTATTTCATTCAAGAAAATAATAAATTAATCAAGCAACTAATAATATGTGAATGGACAATGCTTGAACTCGGCTCCATTACAACTCTAGGAAAAGCTTCAAATTTTTTATTTCTTGTTGCAGAAATTGCAACTGTGAGGTTTGGGGGTAGATATGAGAATTTTGAGTTTGAAATGAGAGTTTAAAATATTATTTTTAGTATTATTATTGTTTTGAAATTTGAAAAATTTGTATTGAGATTTAAAAAAGTTAAATTGTTTATTATATTTTGTGTGAGAATTTGAAAATGTTGTAATGATGAGATGAAAATTTTGAGTTTGAGATGAGAATTCTCGTCAACCATAAATGTTAACTTCAGATCAGACTGAAACAAAACAACTATAAAATGATGGAAAAATCTATTTGTCATCCTCACACTTCACACACCACACTTATTTTAATTTTTTTTTCATTTTTTCTATAATAAATATGTAGTGTGTGGATGATAAATAAAATAATTTAATTAGTTTAATAAGAATAAAATAAAATAAAAAATAAAAAATAATATTTTAATATATAAAGTGTGTGGTGTAGGAGGATGTGTAGTATTTTTATAAAATGATACGAAGAAAGTTAACTGAAAGTTCAAAAGCTTGCTGCTCTCAAGCTGCATTTAACAGCTTTAGTAATTCTATCTTGTCAAGATTCATTTGCTATATATGCAGGACTGACTGAACGTTTTTCTTTTCTCGAGTACTACTAGTACTGTCAGTACTCGCAATGATCAGACATAAGGTTAGAGAACCGAGAGATGAAGAGAGGCCTGAAAGACAGCCCGGATATCCAGGTAAGCAATGCAGAACTGTATGTTTGAAAGCATGCTCAAATGAGGAACAATATGTGCATGAACTCCCATCAACTTCGAAATCATGACTTTCAGAACCATGATATATAGCTCCTATAGATATTCTGAAACTATTTAAAGCAGTACAAACAAGAAACAAAATCTGACTATTTGTGTTATTAAGATGGTTAATTAGTAATATTGATCGAGACCGATTGTGAACTTAAAAACATATCACATGCATGTTGTGCGTGTGTGTATATATATATATTGCCAATTTTCCAAAGATATCAAATGGTTGAACGGATCATGAAATCCTAGTCTCCCAATATAATCTTTAATCATTGATGAGGTTAGCTTGTGTTGGCAAGAAAAATGCGCGTTACATCAATACGTCTATAAACAAAATTATAAAACAAGAAGATTACAAACCGATGTGAATTTATATATGTAATTTCATCAAATAATCCTTCTTTTTATTTCATCAAATCTTCTATATGAAGAGAGTCATCAGTTTTACAATTTAATATATCACAGTACATCAAGTATATATTGGTGCTTGCAATTTTTTTTATCCCTTTTGTGAGCCTAATTAACATGATTTCTGCTTTACCATTAAAATGAATTATTTGTATTTTCTACAGAACTAAGCGCTCGCATTAATGGAGGTTGGAAGAATCGATTTTCTCTTGCCATGTATGGCCTTTTGGCCCTTTTCTACCAAATCTTCAAGCTGGCAAACAGGACAATTGTGATAGCTCTAATTGCACTAGGTATGTCAGTATACAACCAAAGTAACTAATTTTAAGGGAAAGTTCACAGAGATTCTGGGAATAATTATATTTTGTGTATTTAAATCTCAAAAAAAAAATATATATATATATATAGTGTACACAGCTAGAAGCTGTCATCATTTGGTTATATATATATATATGTACACACCATCTATATATTAATTAACAGTACCGTACCCGATCGTTATGATTATCATGTCATGTGCATTCTTAATGTTCATATATCTTAATAATATTTATATTTAGACATGTATAACACACGCATGATTTTAATACGTATCTAAATTTAATTTGTTTTCTTCTGTGCATGATAATTACCTAATTTTATGCTTTCATACAATAACTTTTCATGGCTTTCTTAATTATGCTATTTTTTGTATGATTTTAACAAGGAATTCCCACGATAAGAAAGATATATGAGGAGAAAAGGCGGCACAAGATATCCATTGTGATCATGAAAAAGCTTCTAAAGAGTAGTACTGGTAAAGATTGGATTTATGAATATTATTACGGTGGGAAGAAGATCAGGAGCCCAATATTGCAATCGCCAGATAAATTAAGTATAGATCCGGATCACGAAATAGATATGGACGAAATAGTTCCAGATGAAATATTATTGGGTCCATATGATCTCAATGAAGATGACAACAGCAAAGGTAATACAGTCAAGGACAAGCCTTCTCCAAAACTCAGATCTAACTTTTTACTGCTTATGAGTGACCTCATGCATTTTCTGCTCTTGTAACTTGTCCTAGATGGTTGAGAAGACCCTTCTTGGGTGCTTCACTCGTGGCATTATATAAGCTACCCCTGTCGTTAAAAGCAATTTCCGGAGAGGAAGCCCATAAATAAATAACTGTTCGTTCGAGAGTACCTCGGACAAAGAAGGTAGCAGAATTAATAAGCGATAGATTTATAAAGGGAGTTTCCAAACTAAAAACTTAGATGTATTTTGAGATAGTTCGTCATATTTACTTTATAATTATAAAAAGGTTTTACAATTTGATTTGGCACACCAAATTAGTTTAAATGTAAAAGGATTTTTTTTATAATTACCTTTGTGGAATTAACATTTTTATAAATAGAATTCTACGCTGGGGTATCCAATTTGGGTTAGAAAATTTTTAGAGAATCAGGTTTTGAAAACTTTTCAGAAAAGTGATTAGATGAGTTTTTATTTGGATTTGTGAAAGATTTTATTATTGTTTGAATAAAAGTTTGTTAAGATTTATTGATTTGCATTAGGGTTGGTAAAGAGTGAGTATAAATTTAGATTTGAAAAGGTTTTTAAATATAATTTTTTAAAGATTTTTTGTCCTCTTTTAAATCTTTTTTTGGTTTTTGTGTTTTTTATTTTTTATTTAAACTTTAAAAAATGACTAGATGAATTTTGTTTTGGAAAATATTTCTATTTTAATTTAAAGATGTTAGATTTGAAATCATTATTTTAAAAAACTGTTGAATATTTCTGATCACGACCAACGTCATCTTGAAATACTCATGTGCATTATCATTGTAACACTGTAATAATGATACATACAGTTGTAGAATGTATAAACATTAATATGCAATTAAAACAGTACTAAATTGATTATTAAAAAATTAATTTTTTGTTTTATGACTTTGTGCATGAGTTTGCCAAAAAATTTTAATTAACCTTGTTTTTCTTTAATTAAGTTCCATTTCATTAACAATTAATCAAAGGGAAACCAATAATTTGGCTAAGTGAAGTAGTCGAAAATAATGGCCACTGCTTAAGCATATGGGGACCCAATCCCAAATTAATATCGATCGATCTCTCGAATGAGAGGGGATCGACAAAATCTCATGATCAGTTGCAAATCGAATAATTATTCTTATTATTAATTTTTTTATTGTTCTCATATATATTACTGACCTATCACGAAAAAAAATGTAGGTGGGAAGGAACTAGAGACTCCTATATTAATCGCTGCTCGAAATGGCATTTCTGAAATTGTGGAGAAAATTCTGGAACAGTTTCCAATAGCCATACATGACGTGAATAAAGAAAACAAGAATGCAATGTTGTTGGCGGCGCAGAACAGACAACCACAGGTAATTCAAATCCTGCTACAAAAAAATATACTGGTCAGAGACAGCGTGTTACGGGTGGTGGATAAAAGTGCGAATAATGCAGCTCATCTCGCGGCTAAGCTTGGAGAATATAGGCCTTGGCTGATTCCTGGGGAAGCCTTGCAAATGCAATATGAAATCAAGTGGTTTCAGTTATGCATATACAAAAAACTATATACATATAAATATATATATATTTGTAATAATTAATTGTTGTCATGTGTACGTACTTGATGCTTGGCTTCATGCAGTTCGTGATAGACTCCATTCCCTCTAAATTTCTTACCTGCTGCAACGCGGACAACAAGACCCCTGTGGAACTGTTCATCGAGAATCACGGCGAACTCGTCAGCAACGGTGGCGAATGGTTAGTTAAAACCTCCGAAGCGTACTCCGTTGTCGCTGGACTCATAGCCACTGTGGCCTTTGCCACCTCCACAGCAGTCCCCGGAGGCGTCAAGGATAATATTGGCACTCCAATATTGGAAAACAGAATCCCATTCCACCTCTTTGCCATCTCATCACTCATCGCACTCTGCTTCTCGGTCACGGCTTTGGTCACGTTCCTCTCCATCTTAACATCAAGGTATAAAGCAACAGATTTCGGAAAGGACTTGCCACTGAAGCTCTTGATAGGTTTAACGTCCTTGTTCTTTTCCATAGCTGCGATGCTGATTTCCTTCTGCTCAGGACATCTCTTCGTGATAAACGATAAGTTAAAGTATGTGGCGTATACAGTGTATGCGGCAACCTGCCTTCCGGTTACTTTATTTGCTGTGATGCAGTTTCCGCTGTATTTTGATCTTTTAGATTCTACCTTCAGGAAGGTGCCACGACGTAGCTACATGGCATCCATTCATGACTAAGTAATGTGCCTTTTTTTTTTCTATTCAATTTTCATTTTCTTTTATCTCCCTTTTCTATTTTATATATCGAATAAGGATCTCTCCGTGTGTGATTATGTTTAGTCTGTTTTTGACCGAAAAAAAAAAACAAAAAAAAAAAAAGAACTGTTTGTCTTATATTATATATTATATGTACGATGAAATTAATGTTTGAATAAAATTCTCTTTCCTCTTCTTAATTAGAGCACTTTCTATGGACTATGCAAATACAAATTCAATGGCTGTTGGTTGGCTAATAAAGTCTCAAAATACGTTGCATTGGATTATGCACACTACAAGAAATCGGGGATATTCCGGCGATTTAATAATCGCCGCAAAATATTTCGTTGGCAAAAGTATGTTTTGCCGGCGAGTTAAAAATCCCCGCGAAATTCATGATCTAATAAAACCATTTACTAGCCGGGGCTTATAATAACTATTGCAACGATTATAAAATCGCTGCTATATTACAATATACTTTTCCCATCGCCTAAACTACGTCACTTTATCTCTATCTTTGGGCGCGAAGTCTTATTTTTCATCCTCATCCCGCGTCCCCCCCTGCAACCACCAAAACCCACCCCCCGATTCCCTACGGCCTGCTCCTTCGTTCTCCACAGCCTCTATACGTTCTGTCCTTCTCCAAAAGACCACCGACGCCATATGCTTACCTATTTCAGTCGAAGGAAATCTCCAGCGATTTAGCCACACCACCCCCACGCCATTTTCTTCCCACGGAGGTTGAACCAGAGTCCATACAGCTGAAAGCTTTAGGTTCCATTCTTCGTCTCTCTCTCTCTCTCTCTCTCTCTCTCTCTCTCTCTCTCTCTCTCGTGAAAACCCTCTGATTTTGTAATCCTAGGGCATTCAGTTGTTTCCCCTTCTCTATCTCCACCGAAGATTGAATGGGAAAGTTGGTGCTGCACGGCTTGTGAAGTTGTTGGAGTTCTGAGTTGCCGACCACTGGTAAGCACCTTCTCCTTCTCTGCTTCTCACCACACACCCACGTTCACTTCAAGTTATAATTTTTTAGCCCCATCCTTTTCGTTCGGTATTAGACAACTGATTTTTTGCTTCCTAATTGAACTATAGTTTTAAAATTTGGACTTGAATGTAAAATGGAAACAATATTCCATTCTGAAACCCCCAATTGCAGTTCAATAATGATGCAAATGGTAGCCGACCTGCCAAGATAGATATAACTGGCTTTAGTGATTTTAAATTAAATGCTGCTGGGCTGTTCTCTGGTATTTAGTTTATCTGATTTTATCACTATGGAAAATTACTAAATTGAACTGTTTCTTAGTTTTTGGCCTATGCAGCGAGTTGCTTAGAGTTTTTATTTGAAATCTGTGGTTCTCCAGTTTCTTACTTTTCGGTCCCTGACATTTCTGAGTTCTCATCTGTTCCTTTGTATGGTTTATACTTTATTTGTTGCATGGATGATTTGTGTTTTATTGGTTTGTTTCTGTTATAGTACCCTGTGGGGCTGGTTTTATGTTGTTGGTTTGTGGTGATCATTTTCCCTAGCCTTCAGATAGTTTTTAATTTGTATTGTGTTAAGTATTCTTTTTTTTCACTTAAATAGGTATGTGATTTTAATTTTTGAAGAGATAACCCTGATTTGGGCCTCTTTTTTGGGTATAGAGAGACCACTTCCAATGTTCTTTTTACCATTATTGTAGTCCAATCTTTTCATGAACTTCAATCATTTTCTGAAGCCTTCAGACATTCTTATACAAACCAGATTATACAAACCAGGTAATTCAAGCATTCATACTATGCCAGCTTCGTGGCAACAAGAAAAGTATGTGGAGAGCAAAGCTTGATCTAGACTTTACATACTTCGATGCAATGATCAGAAACTGAGAGATCATTGGAATAACAAGTCAACCTCTACATCTAGTACAAAGAAGCCAATAAAAGATGAGAGAGAGAGAGAGAGAGAACACTAAAAATTTCAATAAATACACAGATACTCAAGGTATTCATGTGAGCCAGTAATAATACAAACAATCAAAGCCACTTTTTTTACCTTTTTATTTATCAAAAAAAAAAAAATTACCTTCTTACAACAACTTTAGACTGATGATACACTAAAACTTATATACAAGGTACAGCCTTTATATAAGCATTAAAACAGGATCTGTCAAATGTTAACGTTTTTATTTTCTTGGGTTTTTTTGTTGGGGGGGGGGGGGGGGGGGGGGGCTGCTTATCTAGTGCCAAATTCAAGGTTAAGCTTTAAAGTTCTGGTGATAATAGGAAGGCATTACGTCTGTTTATTTAATTGTTCACCCCTCGTCGGTTCTTTTCATGGCCTAAACCTATTCATTGATCTTCTTAATCCTAAACAACCTCCCTTTTAGGATAGTAAACAGCCTGGTGAGTGTCTTCGTATCCATTGTCCCCTTCCATGAAAAGTTTGTTTAATTCACCGAATAACCCTTTTCAAGCAAAAGTACACAATATATATCTCCATGCTAAATTAAGTGAACTGAAACTCCCAGACATGAAAGAGCCCTGCAGTCCAGCTCTATTGAGTAATCCTGTAGACCAGGAGTTGAGAACTTGAGATGTAGATCTCAAGGATACAAAATTAGAAGTGATAAGAGGCACACCTAACTATATACTTGACTGGGAAGCTTCCATTTCAAACTGCATAATGATCAATTCTGGTTTTCCTTCTATTTCCTCAAGTGAGAAGACAATATTGGTCCGTGAGTAATAGACTCACACCAACAGTTCATGGTCAGGAAGTAAAATTACAACTTGTGGGGAGAAAGCTTCAATAAGAGAGTTCATTCATTCTTTCTCAGGCCCAAAGTCATTGCATCTAGATCGTAATTATGACATAGGATTTAGCTAACCTAAATGACAGAATATATACAGTTCTAACCAATCAACTCCAATGAATTCTTACTGAAAGGTAGCAAGTATTCTTCATAAACTTCAATACCCTTCAGATAAGATTGTTGGAAACTGAAAATCAGAGCATTCATTGTGGTTGGCAATGAGGAAATTGATAAAAACTCAATGATCAATAACTTCAAAATCATTCTAATATCACGAGCATAAGATTAATGTAACCAGTACATTTGTAGTTAGGGGACTCCATGGGACCCTTTCTCAGCCAAAATGATGACCTTAGAATGGATTTTTCATCTCAAATTAATTTGATTGTTTTCCCTGGGATGTATGCTCAACAAAGCATTAGAAACTACTTGTTGAGCTAATGTTTGCTTTTCCTATTACAATTCTCACATTTTCAAAATCAAATCTCTACTGTGTGGTCATTTGGTCCTCACTACATATATTTCATACAAATCAGGGTTATCTCTTTCCTCAACACTTTAAACTTTTGGGCGAGTTATCTTTTAAGGGATATCAACATTTGTAATGGTTAGCATTAGTTCTGTTTCTGCTTTAGATTGTACTTAGGTTTATTCTCTTGTATACTACCCGTGTACTTGGGCTATGCCTATTTACTATGAATAAAATCCATAATATCTATCAAAAAACATTACAAACCTATGTGTTAGTTAGCTGGAAAATGTTCAACAGAGTTTTTTCCAGCTAGACATTTTTGGATGCCATATGAGTTTTGGAACAACGGATGACAAATTACCCTTTTGATTGCTCTATGTTCATGATCACTAATATGATGTAGAAGAGTCTTTGAATCATTTATAAGAACTTAGATCAGCAAAAGAGTACTCACTTTTGCATCATGCATTTAGAAGCCATAGTTTAGTTTTTATCAAATAGGCGAATATGGCATAGCATTTTTTGTGTTTTTTTGTTAAGAGTAGGTTACACATTTATTACTTGCAGATATCGCTTGCTTTAAGTACTCTATGGCAGTTTGTAATACTGTAAATAGTTACAGTATCAACATTTCACGAGTTTTGAGTAAAAAACTACCAGGCTAAAGTAAATCTCTTTGCTAAAATTTAGTGCACATGTATTAAATATGTATTAAATAAAGTATAAAAAAAAGTTAGTATTTATTCTCTTATATACTTATTATAAACTAAAGTAAAAGTGCAAAACTGACAACTCCATTTTTGGATCAAGATGTATGGGGGTTCTTCCTTTAACTTGTTTAATTGAACAAGCATATGATTATTTGACTTATGAGTCCCAAACATTTTATACCCACACCAAAAGAATAGATCATACATCAAAGCTATTTATGTCGAGCAACTTTATGAATAAGTTTAGAGAAAAACTGTGTGATGCATATCGCTAACATCAATTCACCTGTAATAAAGGAACTTCCTCGATTGGCAGTTCCGCTCCAAGGTCTCCACGAGCAACCATTGCCTGCAAACTAGTCAAGAAAACTAGTTCTGGTTGCCATAGGAAGGATGATATGTGTTTGAAGGTCACAAAAAGTTGGTTTCAGATCCTTAATATGTTTCCTCTTATTGTCTTAAAAAAAAAAAAAGATTTGTCAAAAAGATTGCTAATTTACAAACAGTGAGTACAAGCATGTTATTTTTATGGTTTCCTTTTTTTTTTTTTTTTTCTGGGGGGGGGGGGGTTGTGGTGACCATAAATTCTGTCCTGATTTCTTTTGTACTTATATACTCATCTGTTTTTAATTCTTTGAGAATATTAAGCAGGCAATGAACTTAATGTAAAACTTCCCACAGCAGTTTTTTCTGAGATTAGGGATCACCTGTCATAACACTTCTTAACTTTTAAGTTCAGCGAAACACCTGCAGTATAATATGTTTTACTACTAATATTGTTTTAATAATTGGTTGCTTAGGCCCTGTCTCTTTACTGTAAATAATTGTGTGTTTCAATTTGCATTTGGTTTGAATTTGCAGCAGATTGCCATTGTGCAGCAATAGCCTGTCTAACATCACGCACATCCTGCCGCGACTGTTGTTGCTAAATAGGTAACTATGATTTTGTATTTTTGGCCTACTTTCTGTCTTGATTTGCTGTGAGTGGCAGAAAAGTACAAGAACTTAGATCGTTGAATTCCTAGATGCATAAACCAGTGGACTTGGTATGAACTTTTTGGTTTTAAAGACTACCGTGTATAAAGCGAATAATCCAAAATTTCAATACTATTTTTGTATTGTTTGTCTTCCATGTTTAAAACAGTATTTTGACTCTTACATATAGAGCTAAAACATTAACGACCAATTCTATGTTTACACTTATATATATGGAAAATTAAATGATCATGTCTATCAGGTGCTATTGGATGAATGGAGAAAGTATAAATGAGACCTAGTAACCCATTAAGAATATTGGGTTACTAGGTTATATAAAATTCGATTTTCAGGTTTCTCCAGCGATTTTTTAATCGCCGTCAATAATTTTAAAAAACCATTTAATACGATAGATTCCCATTTCAGAAAATCCTATTGCAGCTATTTTTAGTCGCTGGAAAATCATATAGCAGCGAGTTTTATCTCGCTGCCATATGCTATTGAAACAGAAAACTATATAGCAGCGATTAACAAACCGCTGCCATATCATATTCCGGCGAATTTTTTTATCGCTGCCATATAATTTGAACCAGGCAAAGTATATAGCAGCGATTAAGGAACCGCTGCTATATAATTTGGCAGCGATTTTTCTATCGCTACCATATGATTTTGGAAATTGAAACGTATATGGCGGCGATTACGTCAGCGCTGCAAAATCGTATGGCAGCCATTTTATAATCGCTGCCATATATTTTTGAAACAGGAAAACTATATAGCAGCGATTAAAAAACCGCTGCCTTACTATTTGGCAGCGATTTTTCTATCGCTGCCATATGATTTTGGAAATGGTTACGTATTTAGCTGCGATTACAAAAGCGCTGCAAACTCAGTTGCCAGCGATGTATGTATCGCTGCCATATGTTTTGAACCATGGACAGTATATGGCAGCGACTTTGGAAGCGCTGCTAATTAATTTGGCAGCGATTTAGTAATCGCTGGAATAGAATTTGACGCTATTCAAAGTATATGCCAGCGATACAAAAATCGCTGCTAAATATTCATTTTTTCACGGCGATTTTCTTTATTTGTCGTGCTATAGGTAAAGTGGAAGAATAATACCGGCGAATATGCGGCGATTAGATAATCGCTGGAATATGACTATAGCGGGGATTTATGTCTATTTGCCGGCGATTTTACAACGCCGGGAAAAGGCCAATCTGTTGTTGTGGCAAATGCAAAAATGGCTGGCTTTTTACTACAATCAATTAGTTCTTTAGGTCAAATTTGATAGTCTCGGTACGTAACATGATCACAAGGAATAAAAACATCCTCTCTTTGCCTGTGTACGTTATTTGTTATTCCAATGGGGTATTTTGTGCTACTTGTGTGCGTTATGTGTTCTATTCCCATTAATGGTAGAGCATTAATATATCCCTCTAACTCTTAATAGCAAAAAAAATTTAGAAAAAAAATTAATATTATTAAGGCTCGTTTGGATATATAACAGTTTTATCTCATTTCATCTCATCACTATAACTTTTCTAAATTTCTATACAAAATATAAAAAAATAATTGAACCTTTTTAAATCCCAAATTAATAATAATATTAAAAAAATAATATTATAATAATATTTTATTTAGCTTTAATTTAAAACCATCTCATCTTACTACCCAAACAAATTAATATTATTTTATTAATATTTTGGCTTCACAACTTTTTGGTAGAAGATATACTTGATTTGGGAAGAGTGATGCTGAGTTTTATATAATGTAGTTATAATATTGGCTTGGGTTTTTTGAACTAGAAGTTTTTTTAGGGCTATAATATTATTATTAATTAACATATTATTGGTAAAATGGTAAAATATGATAAAATTAAATAAATTAAAAATGAGAAAAAAAGAAATTAAAATATGACAAATTAAATAAATGTGGAGATTGGATGACCATGGAATAGGCAAAAACAAATTTACGTCATATTAGCTAAAACTTAAGTTTGACTTTGGCTATTTCAATGAGAGTACTCTTCTGTCTCATGCGAAGCTGCCTTTGGTTTCTTTGTGCTGTTGGAGTTTTTACTTCTAAAAATTACATGCTGTCAAAATGTAGTAGCATACTTACTTTAGGGTTTGCATATATATATATAGGAAAATTCTACTCTTCATCCGGTTTTCCTATCACACGCCACACGAAGGCTGATGTGGCAAACCCAGTCAACTTACCTTCCGGTTCAGTGATTAAATCCAAATCCAAAAATCCCTATCCCTCACCCTCTCCCCGTGAATCCTCTAAGGAAAAATCCTTCGATGATTTCATCTTTCCTATCTGAGAACTTCCTCTCCTCGTGAGTCCCCACTTGCGATTTGAGAAATCATCACTCTCTCCCGTGACGTGACGGTTTCATCTTCCCCCATCAGAAATCATCACTTTCTTCTTTGCTAATTTCGGGCCTAACGCAACCGCATTTGTCGTGCCAGTTGAGATTTTCCCAGCCAGATTGCGTCTACTTGCCATTGCATATCTGCAGCATCGGAAAAGCTTGGAGCCATTGTGGGTGCATTTGGTTTCTTGTAAGGCTTCCTGTGGGAGACTAGGAATTACAAATGATTTTATGGAATATAACTGCTAAAGTTCCAGTCTCTTGAAGAAAATTTGTCTAAGGAGAATGAAAGGGAAAATGTGGAATACATAGCTGCAAAATATTCAGGTTCTTGTGGGAGAATTTTCTACTCGGTTTGCTCGCAAAACTTGAGACTTTGGTGTGTGCATTTGGGCTCTCGTATTTCTCTAAGAACTGGGTCAAGACAAATGCAACGCGAGGGTTTTGCTCTTCCCGTTGGGGGAAATCAACTTCCCGCTCATGACATTTTCTCTTGTGAAACCTGAAGCAAAGAGCAAGAGAAGGGTAGAAATTGGGGAGGGGAAGGTAAGAATAAGAGCAATTTTTTCTGTTTCTCATACATCTTCAGACATGTCCATTTACGTGCCAATATACATGGAGTTTCTACATAACCTTGGTAAATCCTTTGGAGACCAACTTTCATAAGATTACTTATATCAAGAGTTTCCATATACCACTTTACAAACTCATCTTTTCATCTTTTCACCCGAGAATCGGCAATCAAGAAGGAAGTGACTTTCTCCATTATCTCTATTATTATCAGATAATATTAGCCTAAAACTAATGTGCCTCAAATATGTCAATTTATTCACGGATAGTGCAATGCTATGCTGTGCCTTAGAACTATTTCGTAAATTTAAAAACCATAGCACTCTCCAAGGAAGAAAACTCTAAACAGCAGAGACTATTCAACGAGTATGGTCTCTAAGCACTTCGAGATCCATCTCCATGGGGTCAGTGGCCTGAATCTCATAATGGACACCATTCAGCTCTCGTCTGATGGCTTGGTTCTCGTCGGTCGGTCGTAGCTTTCTTGTCGGAGATCCTAGACGGTGGCGGTGAAGGGGGCAAGGGGAAGAAGTGAAGAAGAACGCCTGCGGGTCAGGGTGGGGGGAGAAATTGAAATGAAACTTCTTGGACCAAAATGCACGTTTTCAATTTAAAAAAAAAAAAAAAAAAGAAAGCCACGTAGGCTAGAGTGCGGAGGTTGAGTGAATAGGGGTAATTGTATAGCATAACTCATATATATATATATATATATATTGTAAGGGACTTTCCCCTCACATTCGGCCGTTCAATTTCAACTGGCAAGTAGTGGGCCTTTCCTTCGGCTTGGCCCATGAGGCAGCCCACTTGTAGAGGGAGACAACAACCATGACTGACAAGGTAAGGGAACTGACACCGTTTGACTCCAACGTACCCTTAGGAACCTGTTCATGATGTTATGGGATGAGGGAGGAACCATCGATCCACTAACGAATAAGCATCAACAGACAACTAGCAAAGCTTGAAGGAAAAGCAAGACAAGAAGCTACACTGTATTAATGATGCGCCACCCTGGCCTTACATCGAATTAATTATGCCACTGTAGAGGCCACTCTGCATTCAAGAAACCTTGATAGAAGGATGGCGAGAAGGACGTAGGCCCCAAAAGAGCATATGTGATATGCCCCCTGCAAACTCTAGGTATAAATAGTGGAGTCACAGGTATGAGAACTCTCTCTAGTTCCCTTTTTTACTGACAATCTCACAAAGATATTTATTGACTTAAGCATCGGAGGCTCCTCAGTCCCAAGGCCACCTCCTTCCTTCTCTTCTGTATAGTTTTTGCAGGCCCTACCAAAAAGACCTGAGCCATTGGAATCTAGCCCATAATTGTGCGAAACACGACATTAGACATAGCGCCGTCTATGATATCCCGTTTTTACGTGTATTTTCACTGAATGAGTATTTTAATTTAATTAAAATATTAGTTATTTTATTTTAAATTATTTTATTTTTATTGAATTTATTTAGCTGTAAAAATTATTTTGTAGAGCTTTCTTAAATTGCTGTGTAATTTATTTTAATTTATTTTTGGATTTAAAATTTTGTTGTTATTATTTACTAGTTATTTATTATATTTTAGCTAGATGTGATGTTTAAATTATTTTATTCGTTTTATAGCTTTTAAAGTTGTTTTCATCGGATCAGTTTCTAGACTCTTGAGGTGAGGATTGGACCTCATTTCTTTTCCTCATCTTTTCTTTTTCTCATTTTATTTTTCTCCTTTCTCTTTCTTTTCTTTTTTTCTTTCTTTTTTCTTATCTTTTCCTCCGGTTTCCTCCCGCGCACACGAAGGCTCTCTCACCCCCTCCATTTTCGCTGTTTGCCTTCAGCCACCCAGAACCGCCACCATCCACCGCCGTGTACTACACCACCCACCCAGATTTCTTCCCCTCCTACCGGTGAACATCTCCACCAAATTTCACCTCTATCAGAGCTGCTGTTTGTACCCACTAACTCCTCCAAGCCGCCCTGCTTTTGGGCCATATCGCCGTCGTCGTTCCACCTCCGGCCACCATCTCTTCACAGCTTCATCACCGACCTCTTTCCGTCCTAAACCACCCATTTCCAGCTCCGATCCGCTGCCAGAGCAGCCCCCACGAGCTCAACTCCGTTTTGGCCGTTTTTCACTTCCACCACCGTTTTCGCCGCCACCCACAGCCAACCCTCACTTCTAGTAGCTTCATAAACACCTCTTAGAGCATTGGCAATGGGTTCTTTATCTTCATATGCAAAATCATATCTTTTGAAGATTGATTTTGAATATGAAGAAAAAATACTACATTGGATTATGTATTTTTTGATCAAATAATAATAAAATAATAAAGAGAGAGAATAGAAAAAAGAAACGAGAGAAAAAGAGAGAAAAGAGAGAGTTGGGAGGAGAGAGAAAAAACAATAAAATATAGTTTGAAGAAAGAAAAGGAGGTCTTCATCTTTGAATAAGAACTATACATAGTTATTTATAATTATAGATATGAACAAACCAATGTAGACCATTTTAAGGGCATATTTTTCAAATTCAAAGATGAAAATGAAGATAAATAACCCATTGCCAATGCTCTAAGCCATTCCCTGTCAATATCAAGTCTTGGTTTGTTCCCATTCAAAAGTGGGTATTGGCCACAGTGTTTTTACACTGTTACGTTGCTTTTTCTTCTTTCTTTTCAGCTCGTTGATCCTTCAAAAATTTTTATATAGCGCTGTAAGTATTTTCCAAACTTTATTTTAGATTTAAATATATTATTACTTTTACAATAAATTCATTGGCTGGTTGGTTATTCCGGACTGAGTCCAAGGAGTCGGGGGTCGGATGGATTTGAGGAATGAGTTATTTGTTTATTGTTAATGTTGAGATTTGTTGGATAAATTGTGTCTTGAGGTGTGCGTTGCATGGAGCATGCATGTTCATGTTTAAAAAGGAAAAATTGGATTTTTTTGGCATAATGGCATACATGTACATGCGTTAAATTATGAAAACTGGATTTTCATGTGTAAATGGATTTTTGGGTGAATGTCTATCATGACCCCAAGCCGAGATGAGGTATTATCTCGGTGGAGCTCCACTGGTCACCTAGGTTGTCGCTGGGCGACAACGGGAGTGGGCGGGATGGTAACGCTCTCGTACTGACTCCGTGGCCCCTCTGCTGACGGAGGCTAGAGGATGCTTGGCTACATACGCGCTGGGCGTGGAACTGGGCATCGCTCGTTACGAAGTCACATGCATGATCGTTACCCGTGGTGTAACGAAGGGAGCTAGGGTGTGCGGATGACCCCTAGGAGAGGTCATGGTGCATTCGGATAAATTGGATATTGATTTGAAATTGGATTTGGGCCAAACGTGACTTTTGGCGTGAGTTTTAAAGGAATTATATTTTGGGGCCAAATGAGACTTTTGACGTGCATGCAAAAATGTGGATTTTGGGACATTTGCATTCAGCATATTTTCATGCATATTGTTGAGTGTAATATATTTTTATCTTATGGCGTTTGGATTATTACTTACCTGCGGCACCATTTTGGTACCATAGATTTTGATGCAGAGTTTGAAAAGAATGAGGCTGAGTCCGAGGAGGCGGCTCCACCAGAGTATTGACTTGGAGTCTTTTATATTAAAAATTATCTCTACTAGTTTTTATGTCTTGTAATTTGGTTTTGAAACAATATTTGAGACTTGTAATATTTTATTATGTGTGATTTAAAAGAGTTTGTATTTAAACAAAAATTATGGTACTTAGTTATAAGACTTTTATTATCCACTATGTGGTTTTATTATACACTTGTTGCATGTACACACACTTGGCACTTGGCGATGGGATGTGTGACCCGTGTTGTCATCATCCCGATGCCTCGATTTCCACGTGTCTGTACGTGGGAGTTGGGGGCATCACACCGTCTTTGCGATACATTTGAGAAATCTCTCGTGTACTTCGTGCAACTACAATAACTTATTCCAGACGGCTCGGGAGCCAAAGCAAAATGGAGCTAGTAAACATTGAAACCAAGAGAACTAGGGTCTTCGAATAACTAGCAGAGCCTGCCTATGAAGTAACACCACAGAATGGCAGGGTAGACAATCAAGTATTACCACCACCTCCCAAGCGACCTCCTATGGGGTTGAAATCCAAGATGAAAAACTCTTAAAAAGGTAGAGTCGAACGAGCTATTAGAATTATGCCCTTTAAACCCTCACCGACCGAGAGCCACCACTAGGATTAGAGAAGAGATGACACCCAACATGCAAAACACCATGCAACAACTCCTCGCCAAGCATCAAGATGTCTTCACTTGGAGCCATGAAGGCATGTCGGGCATAGACCCCGAAGTTATGTAGCACCATCTGAGTGTCGACTCGAAAGCCAGGGGTATCAGGTAAAAATGCCAAAGCTTTAGCACAGAAAAGAACGTCACCATAGCTCAAAGGTCGATCGTCTGCTAATTGCAAGCTTTGTCCACAAAGTCTAGTATCTAGAATAGTTGTCTGACGTAGTGTTGGTGAAGAAATCAAACGACAAATGGAAAATGTGCATCGACTTCACTAACCTCAACAAAGCCTGCCCGTATGCTTAGATTTATGGATGCCTACTTTGGGCACAACTAGATCTGCATGAATTCGAAGGATAAAGAGAAAACCACATTCATCACCAAAAAGGGGCTAGACGGCTATACAGCCATGCCCTTTGGCCTAAAGAATGTAGGTGTACGTAGACAACCTACTGGTTAAAAGGGAGTAAGTGAAATTCCCATTGGCCTAACCTGATGATAATTGACAG
Source organism: Carya illinoinensis (assembly GCF_018687715.1). NCBI lineage: Eukaryota > Viridiplantae > Streptophyta > Magnoliopsida > Fagales > Juglandaceae > Carya > Carya illinoinensis. The sequence goes on from NC_056759.1 coordinate 32,964,125, forward strand.
AGTAACTATTCTAGGGTTTTTTTCCCTCAGGCCCAGGCGCTAGGCCCAATATCCAAAGGCTTGTACCCGCTTGGCAGCCCGAACAAGGACTTTTGACCTATATAAGTCAGCTTCGGGGCTTCAGGTCGGGGGGCAGGTTGTGATTACGCCCAAAGAATAACGCGGTAGTTGTAGCACAGCTTTGGGTGTCGATTCCATAAAGAGACAAATTAAAAGAATAGCAAGAGGAACAAAGAAACTAAAGAAAAATTTTAAATAAGTAATAGAGAACAAAGATTAATTTTAAATGTAAATTAAAGTGAAGCAAAGTGATTACCAGAAAAAGTACTCAAATTTGACAAACAGTAGAGCGTCGGAAATCCCTTGCACAAATCTGGTATTTTAATTATTCTTAATTCATTGGATAACTCAATTAGGAACTCAATTCCTGCAATTCCCAATCGGAAGGTATAGATTTATAAACCAGACTTAAATCAAATGTAACCTTTTGAAAAAACATTCATCACTTTTAAAAAAAACATGAATTACTACCTCTATTGATAAAATCCAATGACGACAATATACTCAGAAAGCAATATTGCAGCAAAAAACTAAATCAATATAGATAAATAACTGATCCGAACATAATCAAAGAACTAATCCATTCAATAGAAAAAGCATGACTGAATCCATAAACAGAATAAATTTTATGATTATTCGGAGAAGAAAATATCAACGATGAATTGAGAATGATAAAACAAAAGAGTTTTAGAAATTGAAAATCAAATACATGAATTAAGAATAAATTAGAAATACCATCTAATGTGCAAGTTCATCCCTAACCCTACTTGAGAATTTAGTTACCCATAAATATACTGGACAACAAAAATCTCCAGAGAAAACTGAAGCAAACGGTGGCCATGGAAGTGATTTTCTCCTCTCTTCAGATCTGCCTCTTATGCCTCCTCCTCCCCCTCTATTTCATGCTAATGATATGCTTATATAGGGTAGGAAAGAAACCCTAATGTCCTCTTAATTTCTGCATAAAAAAATCGCCTAAATTTTAGGACTTATCTTGGCAGCCACATACACAATTCAGGAGTTCGAATTTGAAAATCTTTATTAGAGATAAAGTTATAGCCCTTTAAGATAGATTTCCAATGCATCAAGAATCGCATCAATCCGATATGTGAGTAAAAAGATACAGTCAAAACACTAAATTATGACCAGACTATCTCCTAGCGAATTTTCGACTTGGACTTCTTGTGGTTTCATTTTGTGATTTTTTTTCTTTTTCTTTTCTTCCAAATTGCTCTCAAACCCCATGAATGTCCTCCTTTGAATTTGACTGGGCTTGACTTACTCTTTTATAAACTTTGAAATTAAACATAAAAAAACTGCTTAGAAGTATCCCAACGTAAATAGAAATTCAATTAAAGAATACACATTAATTCCTATAATTTGTATTCACATTTTAGCATTTTAGTCCAATAATAGGGTATTTAGAGTGCACTTTTGCACACTCATCACACCCCCCAACTTACTCATTGCTAGTCCCTAGCAATTTTCATGTCAAAACGACGAAAGAGATAAAAAAAAAAAATCACACATAAAGGCCATCAAGTCACACTTTCCAAATTCACATATCAAAACAATCTAAGGAATTCAATAACCCATCAAGATCAATCCACCTATAGCAATTCACAGAGTGTGTGTGTGTGTTCTCCAAGCCATAATCATCTTACTACTAACCTTGACACATGCAACATCAAGAATGTCTCAAGCAAAAGGTTCAACTCCATAACTCACGGGTATAATAGTGTTTTGTGTAAGGGCTCTCTCTATGAAGTTGACAATGGGTGTATACATACTCTCATGGAAAATTAGGCAATTATGTACAAGCAACAAGCAAACATTGATCTTACGATAGGAACACTAACAAATGAGATTTCCACCAGTCTTTCCAACAGCTTACTTAGGATCAGAACGGTCAACACAAAAGGTTGTAATGTGACTTGGTTTCGGGGCTATATGAAAAAAAAGGATGAAAGGGATTCAAAAACTTCCAAGTACATACAAAGGGAATTTTATTAAATATCTCAATAGACCACACTTCTCACTTAATGTACTCTCCAACTTTTCATATCATCAAATAATAATGCTTTTCCTTCTTCTTACTCTTTTTTTTTTCAACAATTTGATGGATAAACACATGCCACTTTTGCATTCTTTCCATCTCTACCAACTTTTTTTTTTCTTCTTTTTTTTTTTTTTAAATCCACTCAATTGAACACTTTGCAACTTGTACTCTTCTCTTTTTTCTGTCGTCTTCTTCTTCTTCTTCTTCTTTTAATTTGAAAATGATAAAATTAAAGAAAGAAAATATAAATTCCACACCTAATATACACTTGGAAGTAAAAAGAGTAAGAAAATCCGTGTATAGGTTATACTCCAATGTGGAGAGGCATGGATGATATGGACATATGAAAATAAAAAGCTACATGTGTTTATTGGCTCAAAGTTGGCTACTAGGGGTCTATGGTGGAAATGGATAGCTTGAAAGGCTCAAACGTTAATCCTAAGTTGACCTTCGTCATATCTCAAGTATATCCACCATTTTACCACAAAATCATGTAATGATATTCTCAAAAGAAGTGCCCAATTCAACAGATCAATGAATGCTTATCACAATTTACTGCATTTGTATGCTCTCAATCCTCTCCAAACTCACATGAATACTTAAGCAAAAGAGTTCTCTAGCTACATGTGTCAAACCACCATCTTACCACAAAACTTGGATAAGTGCATTAAGGGTTCTGTGAATGTTTCAGCAAAAATTATTATGGTGGGTTTGGTGAATTCACGAAGATGGCTATAAATGAGAATGAGTACACATGTGAAAATGATGCACGTGTGATGCAAATTAAAAAAAACTGACATATGAAAATATGTTACAGAGTTCCAACAAGCATTTTAAATACTGAATTTACACCACTACCCCCCAACTTAAATGAAACATTGTCCTCAATGTTTAAAAATCAAAATTGAATGGGGAGTAACTGAAAATGGTAGAATACACCTGATGAGTGACGTGGATAGCTCGCTAAACACCAAAGATGGTAACTTGAAATGAAATGAAACTATCCTGCAATCAAAAACAAAGAAAACAACAGCAAACGAAAAGGAAAAGAAAGAAAATAAGAAAATAAAAAATAAAAAATAACAAAAAGCAAAACAAAATAAATAAAGAAAAACATACCTGGGTGGTGTGGTCAAGGTTGATAGACTGGATCCACAAGTGGAATGTATTCCACTTCCGGAACTTGCCTATCAATTAATACTTTAAGGCGTTGACCATTTAATTTAAAGATACGACCATCCTTAGGATCTTCTATTTCTACCACCCCATTTACAAAAACATTCCTTACTAAATAAGGGTCAGTCCAGCTAGATCGAAGTTTTTCTTGGTGCTTGTGAAATCCAAAATCATATAAGTATATTCGGTCATTAGGTTTAAACCTCTTCTTAAGAATATTTTTATCATAAAACGTTTTCATTTTAACCTTATAGACTTTAGACTTAGACAAAGGTTTCAATTTAACTCTTGGTGCAATCATACTTACAGGAATCTGTTTTCCACATTTCTTAGGCAACTCCTCAAATTTCTGTTGCCAAGCCTGTGTGTCATAGTTCTGAGTTTCATAAAAAACAGCATAAATATCAATAACATCAAATGAATCACTAATAGTATCAAACTCAGAATTCACAAGGGGATATTCAAAGGATCAAAATCATGAGTTGTGTGAACTTCCTTGTCTATGAGTGCGTGAATCATGTACGTCTGGTGGCACTCATCATCTGTTGGCTGTTTCTCAATATGGAAAATGTTGACCTCCATGGTCATATTTCCAAAGATAGCTTCATCAACCCATTCCTGCAATTTATAAGTGCATTAGCCATAGCAAGGAAAGGTCTACCTAATATGAGAGGAACCTTAGAGTTAGACTCAACAACTGATTGAGTGTCCAAAATTAAGAAATCAACAGGATAATAAAACTTGTCAATTTGGATCAAAACATCATCAACTATCCCTCTTGGTTTCTTAACTGAACGATCAGCCAACTGAAGCACGACAGAAGTAGGCTTAATTTCACTCAAACCAAGCTGCAAATAAATGGAATAAGGCATCAAATTAACACTAGCTCCTAGATCTAGCAAGGCTTGCCCAAACTCATGATTCCCAATAGTATATGCAATGGTTGGACAACCAGGATCCTTGTACTTAGGAGGAATTCGCTGCTCAATTAGAGCACTAACTTGCTCTGTCAAAAATGCTATCTTCTTAACATGGTGCTTCCTCTTAACTGTACACAAATCTTTAAGAACTTTTGCATAAGTGGGAACTTGTTTAATAACATGCAAAAGAGGAAGGTTAATCTTTACCTGCCTGAGGTTCTCCAAGATTTCATTACTAGGATCCAAAGTTCGCATACCAGATTTTAAAGCTTGAGGAAATGGTACCTTAATTGGACTCTTGATTACCTCAGCATCCTTGGGGAACTCGGTACTATCATTGCTTTGTTCCTCTTCAACATCCTTTGGTTTATCAGTTGTTTGGAGGTGTAAGGACTTACCACTTCTTGTCACAATAGCATTGACCTCTTTCAAATTTTTTTGTGCCATATGATGACCTTGGGGTGTGGATTGAGTTTGAGAATGAAACTTGCCACGCTCATTCACACTCAAGGAGCTCATTATCTTGGATATATGACTCTTTATCTCTTTGTTTTCTTCAACAACCTGCATAATTAAAGATTCAAAACTTTTGATTAGTTTTACTCTGTGCCTCAATAAAAGCATGTAAAGTATCTTCTAAGGGGCTCCTAGAAGATGAAGGTGCATGATATGGTGCAGGATATGATCTAGAGGGTTGTGCAGGTGGCTGGTTTTCAGATTTCCAACTAAAATTGGGGTGATTACGCCACCCAGGATTGTAGGTATTAGAGAAAGGTGCAACAGGCTTTATGTACATACCTAAGGCATTACATTGTTCCTCATACATCCCTCTCATCTCAGCAAATGTGGGACAATCTTGGGCAAGGTGATCTACCCTGCCACACACAAAACATGATCCAAAAGATTCTGTATGATTAGCCACGTGTGTTGGCTTTAAGTCTTTATTCTTCAACACCTCTAGCTCCCTAGTGAGCATCTCAACCTTAGCCTTTAGGTTATCTTCTTCCCTGAGATGGTAAATTCCACCACCAATTAGGTTTCCTGCAGGTCGTGACCTATTTGTGCTCTCAGTAGCACTAGGTCCAGTCCAAGTGTGAGCTTTTTCAGCAAGCTCATTGAGGTATTCTATGGCCTCATCAGGATCTTTCTGTAAGAACTCACTATTACACATTATCTCCACAAATTGACGCTCTCTAGGTGTAAGTCCCTCATAAAAATAGCTCACTAAGCACCAATTCTCATACCCATGGTGAGAACACATACTCAATAGCTCCTTAAATCTCTCCCAAGACTGATACAAAGTCTCACTGTCCTTTTGTACAAAGGTGGAGATTTACTTTTTTAAAGCATTGGTCTTATGTTGGGGAAAGTATTTATTAAAGAAGACCTGAGTCATCTTATTCCATGACCCAATAGATCGTGGTCTCAATGAGTATAGCCAACTCTTAGCTCTATCCTTCAAAGAGAAAGGAAAGAACTTAAGTCTCACAATGTCATCAGTTGCATTTTGACTATGAAAAGTTGCAACTACTTCCTCAAACTCCCTAATGCGTACATATGGATTTTCATTTTCTAAACCATAAAAAGTAGGGAGTAATTGTATCATCCCTGTTTTAAAATCCAATTGGCGAGTATTAGCTGGAAACATGATGCATGATGGTGTGGCTGTGCGTGTAGGGTGGAGGTAATCCTGAAGGGTCCTAGTGGGTTGATCTTCATGTTCAGTCATTTTCTCAGAATTAGAAGAATTTTCAAACAAATGATCAGAAAAATTAAACTCAGACTCTAACACAGGTCTACAAGCAAACCGACCAAAGGCATCTCTATACATGTGCATGCAAGGTAGAGAAAAACACAACACTAAAAGAAACTACAAAAAGAAAAAGAAAATAAAAAAAAGATACAGCAAGCTAAAAGAGGGAACGAAGTTACAGCCTTTACAAATTGTTGAAAAGAAAAACTCTCTCACAATTCTTCTACCGTCTCCCCGGCAACGGCGCCAAAATTTGATTACGCCCAAAGAATAACGCGGTAGTTGTAGCACAGCTTTAGGGTGTCGATTCCACAGGAAGACAAATTAAAAGAATTGCAAGACGAACAAAGAAACTAAAGAAAAATATTAAATAAGTAATAGAGAACAAAGATTAATTTTAAATGTAAATTAAAGTGAAGCAAAGTGATTAACAGAAAAAGTACTCAAATTTGACAAACAGTAGAGCGTCGGAAATCCCTTGCACAAATCTGGTATTTTAATTATTCTTAATTCATTGGATAACTCAATTAGGAACTCAATTCCTGCAATTCTCAATCGGAAGGTATAGATTTATAAACCAGACTTAAATCAAATGTAACCCTTTGAAAAAACATTCACCACTTTTAAAAAAACGTGAATTACTACCCCTATTGATAAAATCCAATGACGACAATATACTCAGGAAGCGATATTGCAGCAAAAAACTAAATCAATATAGATAAATAATTGATCTAAACATAATCAAAGAACTAATCCATTCAATAGAAAAAACATGACTGAATCCATAAACAGAATAAATTTTATGATTATTCAGAGAAGAAAACATCAACAATGAATTGAGAATGATAAAACAAAAGAGTTTTAGAAATTGAAAATCAAATACATGAATTAAGAATAAATTAGAAATACCATCTAATGTGCAAGTTCATCCCTAACCCTACTTGAGAATTTAGTTACCCATAAATATACTAGACAACAAAAATCTCTAGAGAAAACTGAAGCAAAAGATTTTCTCCTCTCTTCAGATCTGCCTCTTGTGCCTCCTCCTCCCCCTCTATTTCGAGCTAATGATATACTTATATAGGGTAGGAAAGAAACCCTAATGTCCTCTTAATTTTCGCATAAAAAAATACCTAAATTTTAGGACTTATCTTGGCAGCCACATACACCCTTCAGGAGTTTGAATTTGGAAATCCTTATTAGAGACGAAGTTATAGCCCCTTAAGATATCTTTCCAATGCATTAAGAATTGCATCAATCCAATATATGAGTAAAAAGATACATTCAAAAGACTAAAGTATGTCCAGCTGTCTCCTAGCGAATTTCCGACTAGGACTTCTTGTGGTTTCATTTTGTGATTTTTTTCTTTTTCTTTTCTTCCAAATTGCTCTCAAACCCCATGAATGTCCTCCTTTGAATTTGACTGGGCTTGACTTGCTCTTTTATAAACTTTGAAATTAAACATAAAAAAACTGCTTAGGAGTATCCCAACGTAAATAGAAATTCAATTAAAGAATACACATTAATTCCTATGATTTCTATTCACATTTTAGCATTTTAGTCTAATAATAGGGTATTTAGAGTGCACTTTCGCACACTCATCAGGTTGTTATACCTAGAGTACGGGACAGCTGCCGAAGTGAAAGGGGTAGAGGAACACACTATCTTGACGAGACTAAACCCTAAGGTGAAATAGAGGATCACGCCACGTTAAATGCATTCACTAGAGGATCACACTGCATTAAGTACACTACTCAAATGGCCACGTCGGATTAAATGGGTATGTCGGAAGGGACTTCAGGAGGACATCCCTCCCCCCAGCCACAAGGCATGGCTGCCTGGCTCTCGAGGCAGGGAATAAAAGAGAACGCCTAGGTTTCGAACGGGGTTTACATTCTACACACTTGTTATACTTCCTTAATTCCCTGCTTTCCCGCATACTCTCAAGATTATAACTGACTTAGGCATCAGAGGCTACCTCAACCATCCAATGGCCACCTCCTATCGATCTCATTTCTATGTTAGCAGGCCGCTAAGACCGAAGACTCGAACTTCTAAGAGCTAGACCCATAGGTATATGAAAAACGTATGACATCAACAACATTTTCTCTCTTGTGATATAAACTGATCTTCAACTACACAACATTAATTTCCTCTCATTTTTAGATAATTGAAAGAACATATGGGTAAGCACTGCATACAGGTTATGTCTTGGACATCTTTTCAAGGTCCCCACTAACTCGAAGCAAAACTGAAGAATAAGTTGTTGTAAAAAGTACCTATAAGAAAGAGGGCATATCATAATGCTAATCATACAAACCAACGTATGTCTCACAATGTTTTAAATTCCATTATGGTGATCATTTTGGCTGAAGTACAAGAATGAAATAGCTCAGGTGCATTCTTGTGTACTATTTTGGAATTAGCTATATATATAATTATATATATATAAACTGATAATTAATAAAAAAAAACATGTATATGTAAGTGCGTATCATATATGTATGTGTGTATATATATGAGTAATGTTATATGTACTTTTATATTTACGTATAAGATTCATTTTAACAGTTTTATTTGAATTAAAGTTTCATAATCTTTAGCATATCAATAGCTTATGCGTGGAGAATTAAGTTTTTACAAGTTTTCTTAAGTACAATATTTAGCATTTCTTTGTATATGTGGGTGCATGCACGTGGAAGAATTGAATATTTTTAACATGAATATACATTGAAAACATTAAGAAAAAAAAAAGGGTAGAGATATTGGTGTCAAAAGATCATATTAAAAAAAGAGAGAGATATTTGCAACTAGGAATTGTACAACTGCCGCATAATAGATTTGAAAAAAATATATATATGGAACCCACATGAAAAAAATTATTAATTTCTTAATAGTAGAACTCACTATTTTTCAAGGCGATTTTGCGATATTTATGCACTTCACAGTTGTATGTAGAATTACTCCTATCTTTTTAGAGAATGAGGGAGCATATTTAAAGTTATATAAAAATGTAAATTATATAAATCCCTTTAATATTTTAAAATTATGTTAATGCTATCTAGATTTGAAACGACAAAAATGTCATTCAAACTCAAGAAAATCAAAAAATTGTCATTAAAACAATTTAGAAAAAAACAGAATGATTAGGTCGATGTATAATGTACTAGATAATACATCGAAACAAAAAAATCCAGTCGTTCAAGCCAGAAGGGAATGGAATTCAAAACTTATATCATCATACTAATCCAAACATTGTAACACAGTCAATGGCATTCTCAAAGGTGAAACTGGATTTTTCAACATTGAGGTAAAAATGCACCGTAATATATATTATATCCTCTGCAAGTTATAAAGCATTAGAACTGAATTCTATAAAAGAAGAAAAAGTGCACAAGAAAAAGAATATTTTAAGGTCTACCACTAATGTAAAAGCACTGATCTGGATCTGTTGGGTCGAATGATTGGTGACATGCATCTCTTAATTATCAGTACTCCAATAGCAGCATCAACAAAGTGATCTAATGTTATTTTGTAGAGATCGAGCCCTATATATCCCGCAGAATTCGACTTTTTCTAGCTTGAGTATATAAGTTCGAAATATATATGCCTTAATTTTCCTAATTTCAGCTGCTGTTTGACGGCTTTGAATCAATTGTTTTAGGTGCCGATAATTAAATGTTACACAAGGCAAGTAGAGGAAACTTGCCAAACTGGGACTGGTACTATATATATGGAAAGATCGAAAAACTTGCCAAAAGTGAAAAGGGAAACGGATTCTAACCAAGAATTTTAGAAGAGGAACTCTAGCAGCCCTAAAACCAGGGCCGTTTAGTTCTAATCAAGAAAATTTCCTTAACTGGAATCAAGGAAAATGAAGCTTCTAGGAAGCTTGAAACTGCTGCCCCTCATCAGTAAGCTGAACTCACCGGGAACTGGATATATTCCCAGCCATGAACTTGGCGGCAACGAATTAAGATTGACCATTTTCAAAAGGACGTACAGATTTGATGATCATTAAATTCTTGGAAATAAGAAAACAGAAGGACAAATTAATTCAAACGGCAAAGGAAATTAATTACAAAGAAAAATGCTTTTCCATACTCGTCCATTTACGTACTTCCATTTCTATTTCAGTTTTCCCTACTAATAACCAACCAGAGTGCAGGCTAGGTGGCCATTGGTAAGATACGTTGCCTTGATGACCATATCATTAATTAATTAATTACACATAATCCTGTCCATTAATTCACTCAAATCACGCTATATACTAAACCAATTAAAAAGAGAAACTTTTCTTGTGAAATCTTGTCCTTTCCATGTATATATATATATATATATAGCTGCATGCACCTCGGAATCAATCTTTTGAAATCTTCTCCCACAATTGTGTTCCCTGTCTTTTATCCTTTTTTCTATCTCTCTTTGCCATTGTGTGGTGTCGCCATGGCTTGTTTGGCTACAGGCGCAATGATTTTGCTCAGTTTTATGTCTGCCGTTGGTGTCTGCTTTGGTACTGTGTATAAGGTGGGCGACTCTAAAGGGTGGACTAACGAAACCAATGTTGATTACAAGGTTTGGTCTTCTAATTCGACTTTCTTCGTCGGCGATACTTTTTGTACGTAAGCTTTTCTGATCTTAAATATTGCTACTTCATTCATTTTTTTTTTCAATTTCTAATATTATTGCCATGTTTTATTTTTTATTCACATAGTGATTTATAAACAAACTCGCATTTTTACAATTGACCTTTTCTTCGATCTGTATTTCTTACGTACGTACCCAAATTCGTTCTATATTTTATTTAATTTATATTAATCCTGCAAATATATAAGAATAAACAATAATATTTCTTTCTCTATTAATTTAATTTGTGAGCGATCAATATGTGAAATATTTATTCTCGAAAAAGTTAGGGATCCCTTTTACCACTCTAAATTTTTTTTTTTCCACTTAGCAATTAAGAAAATATTGTTTAATAATATTGTAAATTTTTTTTACTTTTTTAAAGATATTTAAAAAAAATAATGTAAAAAAAATAAAATAAATATCTTTTTGACCTAGCATAAGCTCCGGGCGGTGAGTTTAGACCCACCCTTCTTAATATTGTTAAGCGTTCTTGATTTATGAAACATTCTATTTTCTTCCGAAGGTAATGATCATCTCGATCGATGGGAAAGTTTTGTTTATTACATTTTTCGTTAATTATTTCGTTTTTCTTGATAATATGAGTATGTTTTGAACTTTTGATTCTACTTAATTATAATTAAGTAGAATCAAAATTATTTTACTGTCCGTAAACAGTAAATTAAGTATTTTGGTTTGTTCATGTTCCTTAATTTGTCCGTGAAACCTCCCGTTCACACATCATGAACTGTATTTTACTGTTTATGTGAATAATGAAAACAGTACTACTACTGCTCACATTCAAGATCGATCCCGTGTCTCTACATTTTTGTTCTAATTTTTATCCATTTATAGCATGTAAACTAAAGAAAATTGCACTTTAGGTGTTTGTGGAAAAATCTCACACACCGTGAGATCATCAGTCCATTGAGAGTCTAGCTAGCTTTCAATATATACAATATGTGGGAGAAATTATAGTGTAGTAACGTTACAGAAAAGAGATTTTTTGGAATACAAATATAGAAGGAGAATATTGCCATAGAGCATAGTGTATAATTTCCATATTTGCGTTTCTTGTAGACGTCGGGCAGTCGTGAATGAGTCAAGCAATTAGTACAGTTGCTTATTATTAATATATATAAGATGCACGCTATATAGCTGCTATTTGACGTGCAGTTTTCCAGTATGATTACAAATCCAACGACGTAATGGAAGTGAGCCGCGAGGATTTCGAGTCATGCAACGTAAGAAGTCCACTCAACTTATACACCAGCGGCAGGGACTCCATCACCATGTGGAAGCCTGGCCATTATTACTACGTTTGCTCCTTTCCGGGTCACTGCCAAGCCGGCCAGAAGGTTGACATCAGGGTCTTGATCCAACCTCTAAACCCGACACCTTCCCCCGGCCCGAGTCCATTAAATCCACCTACCTCAAGTCCAAGTCCAAGTCCAAGTTCCACACTGCCATCTACACCAAGTTATCAGCCAACCCATCCACCTAGCCCAAGTCCAAGTACTTCTATTCCGGCCACTCCGGAGGTTCAGTCACCACATTTCTCTATGCCGGGAGCAGATCAGGCGCCTGCACCATCTAAGAACACTGCTCCGAAGTCGTTCCTACCATCCAAGGGCTTGCTTTCTCTTCACCTTATGATGGCTGTGGGTTTTCTTGCATATCATTAATATGGATGTGATTCTGTAGGAAGGATAGAGATCATATAGTTCCCAGCTAGTAGTAGTAGTTAACTAGTTATATATGTTTAATTAATCAATAACCAAACGTTCTACGTACGTACGATTTACTTAAACATGCTTAAATTTGTTTCTTTATTAATTTAGTGATCAACGGTATGATCAAAGTCGTTTTGCTGATTGTTTATACAATATATATATATATATAGATATAGATGTTGCATGTTGCACGCAGTACCCTTTTCTCTCCCCTTAATTTCCTTAGGGAGAAAAGTCTTATATAGAAAGTATTTAAACGAGTAGTACTACTTCATTGCACGCGTTTACCAATATCTTTCTGATCAGGGGTTCTGGCAGGCCGTTTTCGATCGCTTAGCTGGCTAGCTTGCATGAATATATTAATTATCATGAAATAATAGTTAAAAATTAAATAAAATATTATTAATATATAATTTTTTAATATCTTTTTTATTTTCAAATTTTTAAAAAAATTAAATTATTTGTTATATTTTTTGTAAGAGTTTTGAAAACTTGTAATAATAATATGAACTCCTCTTGGTAACCAAATTAGACCGTTTCTTTTTACCTCTTGATCATAAAAATTGTAGAGTTCAAACAAAATTTGAAGACTTGCACACAAGATGCAGAGTGCCTTGGAGCATATACAACTTACAAGTAAGAAATTATTTTGTTTATTTTTGGAAATAATCACATTACGAAAATAAAAATCCAGAAACTTTTATAAATGAGGGAGATTTACACTTGAAGTGAAAATGAAAGAATTGATGGAAAAAGAACAAATAATTGAAAGAATTGCATTCATGTAGATGCCACTGAACTCCAGATCTTTGATCTAGTTAACAAACCTACAGTCCTTCCTGACCTCACCCTGTCTTCCTGTGAGAACTTCGATGTAACCCATTTTCACCATTGCTGCAGCAAACTTGTTGGCCCAAGCTGCATCATTCCTTGCATTGTTCCTCACAATATTTTTGGTTGAAGAGCTGCTAAAAAGAGTTTGGTCAGATGTCAATACGCCTCGGTGGTTCTTCAAATCTTTGTAGTACTTGTTATCTAGCCTGTTTGGTGTGAGAACATCTAGTGGCACCGTTGGATCACGTTCATCTCCAGAATTTGATGGTGGGGGACACTTTGCTTTTAAGCTTCTAGCAAATACGGGGTCCAACGAGGGATCTTGTGGATGGGTTGCATTGAAAGAGTATAAGCGATTTGAGAAGGGAGAACAATGTGAGACCCCAATAGAATGTGCCCCGGAAAGTGTCACCATTTCATCCAGACTAAGGCCTTTTCTTTCAAAAGTTTCCTGTAGTTCCTTGGCATTAAAGAGAGCTATTGGGAGGTTCCCGTCAGGCTCATCTTTCAAAGATACTCTGCCATCACGACGTCCTGATGGCACCGCATAATTTATACCACCCACTTTATAGGAGCTGTCACGAGCAGCAAAGGCTAGAATGTCTGCACACGACACAGTTTGAGGGCACTGAGCTTCAATTTCTGACTTTGCCTCATAAATCACTTCAAAGCCTCGCAAGCTTGGATTGTTAAGTGTATTTTCTTTCTCTGCTAGATTTCCAGGTGTTGAATCTAGTAGAATGGAAGCATCACAACCCTGAAATATTTATCATGAATGAAATTATATTAGAGGATATTACGATATGCTTTTGCTTTTAAAATATATGAGATTAATTCAATACTTTGGGAAAAAATGGAAACAAACATACCCTAACAAAACAGTCGTGGAAATGCATTCTTATGAGGCCTGCAGCTATGCCAGGATTTCTTGACACGGCTTTGTTCACAGCTTTCCTCACAATTACTTCAGCAATAGGACAACTTGTCCTATAAAAGCCCACTTTGAGGGATGCCGACGAGAGCGAGGCCATAGTAGACATGGTAAGAAAGAAAATCAAGAAAAAGTATAGGGTTGTCGTATTCACCGTGCAACCGAAGGACCTCATCCTTGCGAGAGACAATATTAAAGAGCAACAAACAAGGGCCGGAATATATTGGAACAAATTAAAGCAAGAATGAGAGAGAGAGAGAGAGAGAGAGAGAGAGAGAGATGGTGAAATGAAGTGGTTGAGATATTGGATGGAAGAGTACTTGATACTACGTATTTGTATTTATAGGCAGAGATAGAAAAGGTGAAGATGGAGATTGATGATCGATCGAGATGATATTGATAAGGGCGGCTGTAGGACTTTGTAAACCATGCAAAACGAGTTATCATACAGCCGCTGCAAATAATCAAGCAGAGAAGCCTGAAGCTGTCTCAGTTTGAGCAATTCCATAGTGATAGAGAAGCTTGAAGCCGTCTGAAGTTTGAACACTTCCATATATGCACCATCATTAATTAACTGCTGCAGATTTCAGAGAAAATGGAAGCAGTCTAAAGTTCGAAAGGTATGGGTTTTTTTCTTGACTTTCAAAGGGCTTAATTGGAATTACAGATTGATGGTAATAATATATTATATTAAGGCTGAATAGTCATCGCATACATATGTTCGCTACATACTAAATAAATGTTATAATTACCAATTTACCAATACAACAAAAATGTTAGATGTCTGTGGGGTTCGTGAACAAGCTGACACGTGTCACGAACCCATGCATCGTACGTACAGTACATTTTTCTTGGCCAATCGATGCAAAACAAGAGGACATAATTACAACTGCACCCAAAAAAAATATCAAACATGAAGGTAATTGCTGGTGGGCCCAATGCCTTTCTCGCCTTTTTTTTTTTTTTTTTTTTTTTTTTTTTTTTAAGGAAAATACTATAGTTTTTACGGAAATTTTCTACCGAATTGTATTTTATTTTATTTTTTTAAAATTTTTTTACTTAATAATAAAAAAAAGTATTTTTAAACGAATTTGTGATTTTTTTATTTTTAAAAAAATGTTTAAGTAATTTTAAAAAAGATTTGAAAAAAAGTATAAGAAAAAAAAAATATTGGCTGGTCGTAGCATTGTCCTTCTTTTAATATCGTGTAGTAACTATATGTAATATTGAAGCCTTTTTTTTAATTTTTTGTTGAAAGAGTATTACACATTAAACCCCCATTTAATTTACAACACACTAATTACTAATTATTAAACTGGAAACTTATACCCCAACTTATATCAATGATGATAAGATATTTAACAACTTTCAATCAATATTTTTTTATTTTTTTAACCATCACATGACGGGCTGCCACCCCAAAAGACAATCCGGACGTCCATGCATAACTAGTGGCGGAACCACCGGAATCCGGCTGCCGCCAACCACTAGTATCAAGTTATTTTTAAAATATATATATATATATCTTAATTATGTGTAGGTAAAAAAAAAAAAGAAAAAAAAGAAAAAAAGAAAAAAAAGAACGCCTCTATTTAAAACAAAATTGTAAAAAGAGCTATATAACTTTCCTATGGGATTATCTTAGGTCTATGGACTGGACCATGAACAGAACACTTCATTGACCTGGGTTGAAAGAAAGAAATCGATTGCATGCATGGATCACTCCTTGCAAACGGCCGGGGGCCGAAACAAACATTATGTCATACCCTTATTATTGGAGAGGGCTGGATGCCAGCATGAAGCCAATGAGGGCTGACGCTACAACAAATTTGATTTTTAATGACAAAATTTTGTTAGGATTAAAATTTATTTTATCTTTAAAAGTATTTTTTAGAGACGAAATTTAAATTTGATCTCAAAATATGGAAAATCTTATAAATCCGTTCGAACGGATACATATTCATTTGAACCAGATATTTTGGGACGAATTAAATCGTCTCTAAAAGTCTAAACCATTAGAACTAATAAAATTTTATTCGAACAGATAATTAATCATATTCAAATGCAATATAATATGTTTGAACGGTTATTACCTTATTCGAACGGGATTATTTAATTGTAATAATATATTGTTAAACAGGTCCAAAATATTAAAGTAATACATATTTTTTCTATTAATTTGTTGTCATTTTTAAAATAAATAAAAATGTGTATATATTATATATTATGATTTACAATGAATTAAAATATTTAAGAATTCATAAATTAATTTTATGTAATTAATCTAAAAATATTTTAGTTAAATAAATATTACTTTAAAGATAGTGTCATTTTTTCTATCATCGTGAACATTAAGTATAATGAAAAAAAAAACATAATTAACATTAAAGAGGCTAACAAACATTAAAAATAAAAACTATACATTTATTACATCCCAAAAGGAGTTAGAAATTCTATACAACATTTAAAAAAAAAATAGTAAAATAATAACTAAAAATATCTATTTGTTAAGTAAATCAAAATCCTCCTGTAAGGTATATAAGATTCCATCTAGGTCATTAAGCTTCTCCATGATGGGCTCAATGAAATCCTACTTCATAATTTGGCGGTGCTCTACCAATAGAGCTCGTACCTCATTCAAAGTAGCCCCAACAGGCTGTCTCTCAACACCGACATCAGCAGTAGAAGTTGGATTAGTAGGCAGAGGCAAATCCTGTACTGCATGAGTCTTCGACAAGTGACCCTTACTCTTGTTGAATGTGATCTTGTTAACGGGCTTCATTCGTGGCAAACTCCACTCACTCGAAGTCACTGTAACCCCCGATTGGAGTAGGAGGTTAGATATCAGTAGTGCAAATGATAGACTCCCTCCACCCGAATAGCATGAATCTATTCGAATGCAGAGGAAGAAATACAATGCCAGATCAATCGGCTTCCTTTGTGCTATCCGTAACAAAAATCTGGCTCGCTTGACCCCGAAATCAATCTTGTTTTTTTTTCGGATCAATGTTATACCCAACAATCAGATTAAGCATTCTGAAAAATGCTATACAGTCGGCCTGTCGGATTACTTTACTGCCATCATATGGAGGAGCCGAAGGGTCTTGCACTAGCTCACAAACCTGATCATCTGTGAGACTATCATCAGGTATCTCATCGCCACTCTCACTATCATCTGAGCCAACATCCAGCTTAACTGTCTCTACACTTGGTACTGGCGATGAGGATACGGCTGGTGTATCAGCATCAGATGATGCAGTCGCTACTCTCGGTGTAGCCGTTGTTGCTGCAGGATATGCACCGGGCTCCCGCCGCAGATCAAGAAACTCAGCAATAATGTGGGGAGAGAAGATAATACTCACTCCCTAGACTATTAAGTTGTAGCACAAAGTCTCACTAGACTGCTCTCCCATGGCACTATAAACTTACCGACCATATCAAGATATGATGTGCCCATTTGGTGACAGATCGATGTCCATCCACGTTCGGTGATGATGTCGTGTATGCTCCATCCCTCCCAAGTAAGATTGTGGAAGTTACCCAGAATGATCTCCCGCTCAACTAGTATAGGCCTCACGGCCTGCTGAGAAGGAGATGCTCTGCTACTTTGGCCTGTCTGGGGTAGGGAACGTTTTCTTCCACTGTTGCTTGCCATTAGTATACTGTTGATCCATAAAATAATTATGTAATCTAATTAAAGTAAAGAAGTTTGAAATATTGAAATGAATTGAAATAATTCGTTCAAACATAACATATTATTCAAAGACTAGTTATCATGTTCATTCGAACAGGAAACAACCACATTTGAAGATTTATTCGAACAAAATATATTTTTGTTCGAATGGATATAATGTTGTTTGCTGAGTGTTTGGCAACTGCTTATTCGAATGGATTCCAATATGTTCGAATAAGTGCTGGCAGACAGCATCTTTAGTTCAAATGACCTTAAATTCCATTCGAATGGAATAGAAAACTGTTCAAACAAAATTGAGCCAAACAGCCATGGCTGAGTCGACTCAGTCCCAAATTTAAAAACCAAGGATTCTTGATAATCATTGGTTTTAATCGGTAGAAATGATTTAGGAGTGAAGCCCCCATCATTTCTACTGATTACTTTTGCATCATTTGGCCCCAAAACAACAAAATGGGGTCGGATTGATTCAAAATCTGACCCGCTCAAAACCTAAGTTTATTTAAAAAAAAAAAAAAAAAGCAATAGACAAGATGAGGACCCATACCTCTTCTTCTTAAAGATTTGACGACTTGGTCAGAGTTGGTGGCGGCGTTGTGGCTGCGAACGGTAGAGGAGACGATCCTTTGGTTCGAATGAGAGAGCACGAAATGACCGGAGAAGAAACTGTATCGCGACTTATATAATGAAATTTCGTTCGAACGGAAAGGGTATTAGTTCGAACTGGAATGATATTCGTTCGAATGAAATATATAATACTGAGAAAAAATATATATAAGTACAACAAGTAAAAAAATATGTTTTATATTACTAATACTATTATATAATACTAATATTACTATTAATAAAAAATTTCTTAACTAGTATATATATAATATATATTAGATAACTATATATAGTATATAGTCTAGAGTATTATATATATCCTATATATATTATAAGTAACTAGCATATATATAATATAGTATATATATTATGCATTAGATGAGTATATATAGTATATAGTAAAATATACTTAACTAGTATATATATAATACACTTATAAGTGTATTCTATAGTGATTCTTTGTATACTTATATTTAATATACTTATATTGTATATTAGTAATATACTAAGTACTTAGAATATATTATAAAATATTATAGTACTATTAGTTTTCATATATTTATGCTATTTGTACTATTATGGTACTTAGTATTATACTTATAGTGATACTAATAAGTATGACACTATTAGTGATACTAAATGAAATATTATACTATTAGTGATAATTAATATTATAGATTTATAAGTAACTTAGTATTATACTATTAGTAACACTTAGTATTATATAGTGTATATAGTTTTAATATATACTAATAATAATATTGGGTGTATTATGTATATTTATGTATTGCTATAATTTATTTGTTCGAACTAACTTCAAATACGTTCGAATGGAGATAAAGTCTATTTGAACGTATTTTTTATGTTTGGAGGGAAATTTCACGCCAAATTATGGGTATATGCTATAGAATATTCTATTTTGTTGGTTTGCACGTTAAATATTATCCGTTCGAACGGGAAAATTTTGTGGGAAAACTTTGCGATTTTTTTAATTTTGCGTTCGAACTGCTACAAATCCGTTCAAACTGAACTTCACATATTATTAAGCCGGTCCCTTCATTTCATTTTCACTCAGATTAAAATTTGAGAGAGAGAGAGAGAGTGTGTGTGGCAGACGACTTTGAGAGAGTGTTGTGGAGAGAGAGAGAGCTTGAAAGAAGTGTGAGAGAAGAGATTCTTGAGAGAGAAGAGAGGTGCACCAAGAGGTAATATATTTTTATTTGTTATTTTTCATTTCAATTTTCAAGTACACATTTATTGATATTTATTACATTTATTCTTGAGATAGAACAAATGTTTAATGTGTTTTATGCATGTATAGGTATTGTGGATTGATATTTTTATTGAATTGAAAAAATTAGGGGTAAGTTTTTATAGTTTTATTTAATAATCATATTTAGGTATAAGTGTGTTTGTGTAATCTCATATGCAATGTATTGTATTGAAATATACCATTATATATGTGAAAATTGAGTTTTGTGGTTTAGTTTTTTACTCTGTTTCCTAATTGGTTTCTCGGTTGGTTTTGTTCAAATACTCTGAATCCCGTTCGAATTGAATTTACCCAGTTCGAACAGAATCTTACTCAAACAAAATTATGTTCGAACATTTGGCTAATTTGTTCGAACAGAATCAAATCCTTTAAGCACTCTAATTAAAGTGATTAATACTTAAAATATACTTATAAAATATTTTATTAAAAAACTATAATGTATAATTAAAACTCTTTAAGCACTCTAATTAAAGTGATTAATACTTAAAATATATTTATAAAATATTTAATTAAAAAACTATAATGTATAATTAAAAATCTTTAAGCACTCTAATTAAAATTATTAATACTTAAAATATACTTATAAAATATTTTATTAAAAAACTATAATATATAATAAAACTCTTTAAGCACTCTAATTAAAGTGATTAATACTTAAAATATACTTATAAAATATTTAATTAAAAAACTATAATGTATAATTAAAAATATTTAAGCACTCTAATTAAAATTATTAATACTTAAAATATAGTTATAAAATATTTTATTAAAAAACTATAATGTATAATTAAAAAATTTTAAGCACTCTAATTAAAATTATTAATACTTAAAATATACTTATAAAATATTTAATTAAAAAACTATAATGTGTAATTAAAAATCTTTAAGCACTCTAATTAAAATTATTAATACTTAAAATATACTTATAAAATATTTTATTAAAAAACTATAACGTATAATTAAAACTTTTTAAGCACTCTAATTAAAGTGATTAATACTTAAAATATATTTATAAAATATTTAATTAAAAAACTATAATGTATAATTAAAAATCTGTAAGCACTCTAATTAAAATTATTAATACTTAAAATATACTTATAAAATATTTAATTAAAAAAATATAATGTATAATTAAAACTCTTTGTGCACTCTAATTAAAGTGATTTGTAATGTAATTTTGTAATGTATTTGTGATTTGGAATGTGATTATAACAATTATTATGTTTATTATTGAGGTGTTGGATTTGCTAATTATTTTTACATTCGGTTAAATCTTAGACCCGTTCGAGAGTTGTGGCCAAATATTCTCTTAAAGAATATTTGGGAACAACTCTTGAATTGTCCAAAGTGGACGGTTTGGGAATCTATCATCTATATGGCATAATATTCAGTTAAAACTCCTGTTTTAGAGTATTATGTAGTTCGTAAGTTTCTCGGCCCATGAATAGGGTCGACGACTTATCGTGACTAGCATATTTGGAGAATTATAGGGAAATGCTGCTGAAATTTTTACTAACATACGAGTTTTGGACTGAATATATATGCAATATAAATGATAGTCTCTTGATTGGGATATGACCAACTACCTTACAAATAGATGGTAATTAAACACGTATATTGTAATAGTTTATTGATAGTGTTTATCCCATGAATTGGGTTTTTTATAGATGCATAAGAGTTAGATATTGTTAGGAGATAGACTTGGTCGAGACTATAAGGAGTATGCACAAGAGGTGAAGTCTTTCTTAGAATTTACTTGTAGGAGTGTTGACAGTCAAGGATTTATAAGATGTCCATGCAAGAAGTGCAAGAACCTTTGTTCATATAATATGATCGTAGTGGAGGATCATTTATTCGTAAATAGAATTGATCCTAAATACTAACATTGGGTTTTACATGGCTAACCATTTCATAAAGAAGTTAGATTTGGCAGTCAGTTCATTTCATAAAGAAGTTAGATTTGACAGTCAGTTCAATCATATGGACAAATGTAACGAGATCGACATGGACAACATAAATGTTGATGTTTCTAATGATAGTTATGATAATGGAGAAGATATGACTGAAATGTTAGGAGACCTTGGCACAGGCATATTTGGTGCCAAGGATGGAGAAGTAACATCTACACAATCATTTGAGAGAAATGAAGACTTTGGATCACTGTGGAAGGATGCAATGATCGAAATATAATGAAAATTCAGGTGAAATCTCACCAAAGTTGTATGCTTTGCCATTTGGTCTGTCTAAGCGAGCCATCCAATAATCAGGATGTTTGGTGCGTAGATATAGATTTCACACAGTAGACAAAAAACGATATAGGAAAACTCAAAATTGTGGAGTCGTAGTCGAAGGAAGCCATGGGGATGATAATATTAATTTTTACAAAATTGTGGAAGATATCATAGCGTTTAAGTATGTGGGAGAATATATGGTCTGGTTACTTAAATATAATTGGTGGGATGTCTCAAATCCTAGATTGGGAGTGCGTAAAGATGACTATTTTGTAAGTGTCAATACTCGCAAATGGTATGAGGACGATCCTTTCATTCTCGTTTACCAAGCAAATCAAGTTTTTTATTTAGATAATCCGGAGTATGGAAATCCATGGTGGGTAGTCGAGAAGTTTGCACCAAGAAATGTATATGATTATATTCCAGAGGCAGACAAACCACATGAAGAAGTTGATAGTCCAGACCATGAAGAAACATATCAAGAAAATGAATCAGGCATCAATCTATTTGTTGGTCTAAACCAGTCCAAACATGGTCCATTGCGTGGAGAAGATGTTCAACCCAAAGTAATTGAAGGGAAGTGTCGGAAGAATATGAATCAACTAAAGTGTCTACTGAGGATGAGAGCGATTGGTCCAACAAAACTGATACTGAATGATTTTCAAACAGATATTTGTGTTGGTATAATTCTTATAAAAACTCATAATGTATCTTGTTTGAATAATAATTTATTATAATTTCAAATAGATATGCCTCATAAACGTAAAAGAACACGCAAGCCATCTCCACCCCTTACTAACTCCCTATGTGGTTCACCTGCCAACAATGGTAGACCAACATCACCAAAACCAGAACAAAGTATTTTATCACTGTATATCTTTAAAATAAAATAATTTAATTAAAATATATGTTTTAATTATTGTATATATAACTGTTGTAAACCAGCACTGAGTTAGAGGCATTACGAGAGGTGTTTGTATAGAGAACGTAAGGAAAGCAGATAAAATTAAAGTTGATATACCTGATAATCACACCTGTGGCTCCAAGGATTCGATAGTTTGGCTTGCTTCTTACGTTTGTACCCTTACTCGCACGAATGCACCGATGACTACATAGTTTTGGGCTAAAATTTTCCAAGATGTGAAGACCCTATCAAAAATCATTACTTGATAATAAGCTATTTTGTATATCATGTTAATTTAAATAATTTTTGTATTTATACTAATTGTTTATAATTTTTGAAAGACAAGTTTGAACTAAATTTTGACCGGCGAGAGGATCGACTAACAATTGAGGAACTGATGTCGAATGCATTCTTGATGTACAAAGGTCGATATAATGCACACTATCAGAAGTTCAGTACTACGACAGAGGCACGTCAAAGTCTATTTCAAGCAATGCCACCAAACGAATGGGAGAAAGTTTGTGATCTGTTTGAAGATCCTGCTTATCAGGTACTTTCACTGCTATCTTTTTTTAATAATATATGATAGATGTATTAAACATATAATTATAATACTTTTCTTTAGTAATGGAGTATGGTGAACAAAACAAATAGATCAAATTTAATGATACACCATCATGTGGGTTTTCAATCTTTTCATCGCTTGTAAAAAAAAAATGGTAAGTTATTATAGTCCTCATTAAATATTAACATATACACTTTTCTGATTTAAGTTTTGATATAGATTTTCATTTTGCAGCAAGAAGAAAGCCCTGCTGACTATGATCTGACCCAATTATATGCTAAAACACATAAAAATCGTGATGGTGTTTGGAGCAATCATGAGGCAGATGCAAATTATGTAAGTTTGAGTTTCTTTAATTCCATTGTCTAAAGATATTTTTGTTACCTATGCTATTTTAATTTTTTTTTTAATTTATGGACAAGATGATATCTCTTAAGGAAACTGTTGCAAATCTATCTGATGAATCATCTATCAACGATGCTCAAATCATTTCTCAAATTCTTGGATCACGTTCTGGATATTTGAGAGGCTTAGGACATTGCATGAAGCCATCCTCAATGTTGAACCCAAGGTTTCAAGTTTCATGTGATTATAAATCTACACATGGATTTTGATGATAACAAATGAATTCAAAGAATAAAGGAGTTTCAAGCTCAAGTTGTTCACACAATGGAATCAAGCACATCAAAGAACCAAGCATGAGCAAGAAGGAAATAAGTTCACATTAAAGTCATAGAGTAATGTTGTAAATCTCTTAAAATTCGAAATTAGGATTAATGCTCAAAATTAATATTTTATCATAAAGCATTAAAATATATTTTCCACATGTGCATGAATATTTTTGAAAATTATATTTGAAAATTTTAAAAGATGATTGATTGTCATATTTCACATGTGCATACCTTGATTAAAAGGTTGAACTTTGAAAATATTAAAGATGATTGATTGTCATCTTTCACATGTGCATGTTTTATTTGAATATTTTCAAAGGTGATTGATGCTTTTTTAGACTTATACAAAAGGTAGATGATTTTGTTTGAAAAATTTGAAAAGTAAAGTGTGCTCCTTTTGTCATATGCAAAAAGTAAAAGATTAGGTTTGAAATATTTGAAAAGTAAAGTGTGCTCCTTTTGTCATATGTCAAAAGTAAAAGATTAGGTTTGAAGATTTTGAAAAAATGAATGATGTTGTCTTTGACAATTGAAAAAGAAGAACCTTTTATTTGAATTTTTTGAAAAAGTGAATGATGTTATCTTTGACATGTGAATCTTTTTAAATTTGAATATGAAGTCTCATATGCCTATAAATAGATCATTTGAGAGTTTCACATTCACAACATCTAGAGCATACAACATTCATTCAAAACTTTCATTCTCTCTTCTCTAAGCATTGAGCCTTAATTCTTGTTCATTTTAAGAGATATAGTTTGCGCTGTATTGTTCTTATTCCACTCATTGAGGAGTGTTTTCTGATAACCTACCCACTATCAGCTCTTGTATCAGTAAAATGGTGTGTATAACCCTTGTGTGTGTAGAAAGTGTTCTACACAGGGAATAGTTGAATCACCACGTGTAAGGTGATTGCAAGTGTAGTGGGTGTTCTACACGGATCCTTTGTAGCGATGTTGTTCAAATGTGTAATAGGTTTCTATCTCCACCTGAAGGAGGTTGAATAGTGAATTTGGGAATCCTCAAGGGGTAGCTTGAGGCGAGGACGTAGGCAGTGGAGCCGAACCTCGTTAACATACTGAGTTTGCTTCTCTCTTACCCTTACTCTTTATATTTATTGTTATTTCATATTTTGTTTATATTTTATATTATATATTTGATTTATAATTGTTATTTTTTTAATACAACTCAATTCACCCCCCCTCTTGTGTTAGTCATCTGGGCAACAATTGGTATCAGAGCTAGTTGACCTGTACTGTTCATACAGGCAGATCACTCATAGGAACTCTCGCTTGTGACTGTGTCACCGAAGCAAGACTCTCTGACCATGGGTGACGGTGCACCGGTAGAGAAGGTGGCCGGCTAGTCTGGTAGGTATAATTGTTAGGTGACATAGGTGCGGCCTATGATCAGTAACAATTGGTATCAGAGCTAAGAGCTCTATTATAAGATTAACTATCTTTTGAGTTAAGATCTTATGGCTAACATTGCAGCTTCATTTGGTAAAGATCAATCTAGCAGTCGGCCTCCACTCTTTTGTGGATATAATTATTCATTCTGGAAAGTTAGAATGAGAATATTTCTTCAAGCTCAAGGTAGAGAAATCTGGAAATGTATTGTAAATGGACCTTATATTCCAACAAAAGTGATTGATGGAGTAAAGGTAAAAAAGGAAGAAGAAGAGTTTGATCGTGAAGACGATAAACTTTATACTTTAAATTTAACTGTTATGAATTTATTATATAATGCTCTTAATGGAAATGAATTTAATAGAATAATGAATTGCGCTACGGCAAAGGAAATTTGGGATAACTTTGAAGTAACTTATGAAGGAATTTCGCAAGTCAAGGAATCAAAAATTTATATTCTTACTCATGAATATGAAATGTTTAAGATGAATGATGATGAATCTATTTCTAGTATGCACACTCGTTTTACTAACATCATAAACAGCTTGACAGCTCTTGGCAAAATTTATTCCAAGGTGGAGATAGTAAGAAAAATTCTCAACTCTTTACCAAAACGTTAGGAATCAAAAGTTACAGCGATTCTTGAAGCTATAGACCTCAAGAAGCTCGAAGTCAATGAACTCATCGGGTCACTTATCACCCATGAGTATACATTGAAAAGAGGAGAAGAAGAAGGAAAGCCAAAGAAGAGCTTAGCACTTAAAGCTGTTCCTCATGAAAGTGAAAGTGATGAAGATGAGGAAAATGACGATAAAGATTAAGAAGTTGTGATGATAACAAGAAGAATTCAGAGGTTCTTGAAAAAAAATAGAACTCCTCCGAGGAAATCCTTCAAAAAGTTTTCCAAGAAAGATTCAGGTAAAAATGACACTTTAATTTGTTATAAATGCAATAAACCTGGTCATATCAAACCAGATTGTCCTCTACTAAAGAAAGATCGAAACAAGGGCAAGAAAGCAATGAAAGCTACATGGGATGATGATTCAAGTAGCTCAAATAGTGAAGCAAGCAATGAAGAATCAGCAAATCATTGTCTTATGGCTGAAGATGACATTGAGGTAACAAATCTTGATAATATTGAAAATCCTTCATATGAAGAATTGCAAAATGTTTTAGAAGAGGTTTATGAGGAATTTGAAAAATTGAGTATCAAATATACTGCTTTGAAAAAGAAAAATTTTTCTTTAACAAATGAAATTGAAATTTTAAGAAAAGAAAGTATCATTTTGAAAGATGAAAATCTTGAATTGAATAAGAAGAAAACCGATTTAGAAAATATTGTTGAAAATTTTACGAATGGAAAAAGAAATTTTGAAAAACTTCTTGATAGTCAAAGATGTGTTTTTGACAAGGCAGGTTTGGGATATATGCCAAAACAAAAATACAAACCTTATAAAAATTTCTTTGATAATCATTCTACATCAAGACTAATATTCAAAATTCTTTTCATAAAAATAATTTTGTCAAAAAAGGATATTATTATAATCATTCAAGTTTTTCATATATGTCACATGCTATTTGCAATTTTTGTAATAGAAATGGTCATAATTATCATACTTGTCCTATTAGAAGAAATCATACAATGACTATTAGGGCCATATGGGTACCAAAAAATCTTGTTTCTTCTAATACTAATAAATAAAGGACTCAAAGAACTTGGGTATCAAGAAAAATCATTTTAATTGTTTTTATAGGTATGCATGAAGTCTTCCACAAGCAAAAACAAATGGTTTTTAGATAGTGGATGTTCAAAACACATGACGGGAGACAAGACTAAGTTCTTTGATCTTAGATCTAAAGAAGAAGGACACGTGACATTTGGAGACAACTCGAAAGGGAAGATCGTGGGAATAGGTAAAATTGAAATCTATTGATGAAGAAACAGAAGGTATAAATAATACGGAAAGTCTCAATCTCAACAAAGAGAAAACAATAGAGGAAGTTCAACATGGAGCCATCAGGAAAGATCATCAAAATTTAATACAAGATGCAACCAAACAGTGGAAATTTGTGAAAGATCATCCAGTGGAACAAATTTTGGGAGAACCTTCACAAGGTGTAAGTACTCGATCATCTCTTAGAAATATTTGCAATCATACTGCTTTTTTATCTCAAATTGAACCCAAAAATATTGATGACGCACTTCTTGATGAATCTTGGATTCTAGCTATGCAAGAAGAGTTGAATCAATTTGAAAGAAATGATGTTTGGACACTTGTTCTTAGACCCAAAAATCATACTATTATTGGAACAAAATGGGTTTTTAGAAACAAGAAAGATGAGTCTGGAGTTATTATTAGAAATAAGGCTCGACTTGTAGCCCAAGGTTTTAATCAAGAAGAAGGAATCGATTATGATGAGACATATGCACCTGTCGCAAGAATAGAAGTTATTCGAATGCTACTTGCATATGCTTGTTATAAAGATTTCAAACTTTTTCAAATGGATGTTAAAAGTGATTTCTTAAATGGTTTTATAAATGAAGAGGTATATATTGAGTAACTTCCAGGTTTTGAAAATCATATTTCCCCAAATCATGTTTTCAAACTCACAAAAGCACTATATGGACTTAAACAAGCTCCTAGAGCTTGGTATGAAAGACTTAGTGGTTTCTTGATTGAAAAAAGTTTTTCAAGAGGAAAAATCGACACAACTCTTTTCATTAAATATGAAAATGATGATATTCTTTTGATTCAGATTTATGTTGATGATATAATATTCGGTGCTACTAATGAAAATATGTGTCAAGTTTTTGCTAAGACTATGCAGGAAGAATTTGAGATGAGCATGATGGGAGAACTTACATTCTTTCTCGGATTGCAAATTAAGCAAACAAAAAGTGGGACATTCATCAATCAATCAAAATATATTAAGGAATTATTGAAGAAGTTTGGGATGGAAAATGCTAAGGAAATTGGAACACCAATGAACCCATCAACTAAACTTGATAAAGATGAATCCGGTAAGCCAGTTGACTCGAAGATATATCGAGGTATGATTGGTAGCTTATTATATTTAACAGCCAGTAGACCAGATATTATGTTTAGTGTGTGCTTATGTGCACGCTTTCAATCATCTCCAAAAGAATCACATTTAATTGCAGTTAAGCGCATTCTTAGATATCTTAGTGGTACAATTAACCTAGGGTTATGGTACCCTAAGCACACATCTTTTAATCTAATCAGCTACACAGATGCAGATTATGCTGGCTGTAAAATAGATCGAAAAAGCACTAGTGGAGCATGTCATTTCTTAGGTCATGCACTAGTTTCCTGGTTTAGTAAAAAATAAAATTCTGTTGCACTATCTACTGCTGAGGCAGAATATGTTGCTGCGGGTAGTTGTTGTGCTCAAGTTCTCTACATGAAGCAACAATTTGAAGATTTTAAACTTATGTATAATCACATTCCAATCAAATGTGATAATACAAGTGCTATAAATCTTTCAAAGAACTCAATACAACATTATAGAACTAAGCATATTGAAATAAGGTATCATTTTCTTCAAGATCATGTGCAGAAAGGCGATATAATATTAGAGTTCACAAACACACACGATCAGTTAACAGATATTTTCACAAAACCTTTACCAGAAGATAGATTATGTATAATCAGAAGAGAAATAGGTATGATGCATGCTATGAATATCTCTTAAAAGATAGACCAAAGTCAATAAAAATAGAGATGGAATTTTTAAATACTTTTACATAAACTTGAGATTCTTAGCCTCATGTTTGAGACGCTCATTCTCTTCATACAATATCATGTCATTCTTATCCATGGGAACCGGCAAGCGAAATGAAGAATCTAATAAAGATTTCAACTGTTTATTCTTCTGCCGAATGATTCCTTCCCTTGTGTGAGACTCTTGAACAATTCGTTGAAGTACAACAATTTGTTCTTTGAGCTTTTCAACTTCGTGATTTTTGGCTTGTAGCCGCTGAGAAAAAACAACAATAGAGGAAGAGTAGTGAGTCCCAAGACTCACCAAGTCATAAATAGCATCAGAATCTGACTTATTAGTCAGATTATTATTTTCTTGCTGCAACATGGCACCAATGGCAGCTGCAGAAAGGACAGGAGGTTGAGATGCAGAATGCCTCATGGATGGATCTAGAAAAATGTTAGAAGAATGAGCCATTGAGAAAAGAATAGAAGGCTTAAAACGAGAATGCTGAAAGAATTCAGATGAGTTATAGAGATGAGATGAAAACTTGATGCGGATTGGATGAACTTCAGGACTGATTTTATAGAGACGGCATAAAGAATAAGACAAACTATTGTCTCTTCAAATCTTATTTAGTCAAAAGAAATACAAGATATGCTGGACACACATTGTCAAAAGTTTTCTTACTAAGCCAGCAAGATTAACAGTAGATTGTCCCTATTTTTCTAGTGAACGATGAACCTCTGCTGTTATCTGCCGATGTTGACCTTGTATCTGAACCCTTTCTCGTTCCAGCTCCTCTATTCGTGGTTGCAGATCATGAGCATACCAATCTGCAAATTTTTTCAACTCTTGGTTTTCTTGCTTTAGCCTTTTATTCTCACTATCCTTATTAGCAAGCTTCTGTCGTAACTCAAATATTTACATATTAAGATGATCAATCTCACTCACCCTCGCCATTAACCTCCGAGACATGATCGTAACAAAGGCAGCATATTGACTATTGAGCATTCTTGATTCTGCAATAATCTCAGAATCAGCCTTACTAGAAAAACAGTTCACTGCTCCTATCATGGTATTGACGGCCTCAGGAGAGAAGATTGATGATTGATGCGTCAAGGGTTCCTGATTCAAGTCTGGAACATTAGTGGAAGAGAATTGCTCAGCCATTCTATCGTTGTGGAAAAACATAACTCAGGTCAAGAAGCGATTAATTTTTTGGCATCCAATAGATGAAAATGATCATTTTTTATAGCAACTCAGAGGCTTCAATCACGTTTGTCAACAACATCAGGCGATTGTTTAAATCTCCAGCCGCACTAAATTCATAAAGTTAGGCCTCGAGACTTTGCAGTATTTGTCGGGTCACGGACGGCTCCTTTTTCAACTATCTACAGTGACTATTAAACGCATCATTTTCTTCAGTCCATTTACTTGCTGCCGATCCTTTTTAATGATGCCAAAAGGGGGAGAAGTTTTAGACTAGAACATTAACATTGTTTAAATTGCTAAACTTGTTATATATGCTTGGAATTATATTTATATTTTTGCTTGAAAAACTAACGCATATTTTCAGGGGGAGCTTAAGTATTAATACAGGTTTCAAGTTCTATCAAGTATTTGTCATCATCAAAAAGGGGGAGATTGTTGAACTCAAGGTTTCAAGTTTCATGTGATTATAAATCTACACATGGATTTTGATGATAACAAATGAATTCAAAGAATAAAGGAGTTTCAAGCTCAAGTTGTTCACACAATGGAATCAAGCACATCAAAAAACCAAGCATGAGCAAGAAGGAAATAAGTCCACATTAAAGTCATAGAGTAATGTTGTAAATCTCTTAAAATTCGAAATTAGGATTAATGCTCAAAATTAATATTTTATCATAAAGCATTAAAATACATTTTCCACATGTGCATGAATATTTTTGAAAATTATATTTGAAAATTTTGAAAGATGATTGATTGTCATCTTTCACATGTGCATACCTTGATTAAAGGGTTGAACTTTGAAAATATTAAAGATGATTGATTGTCATCTTTCACATGTGCATGTTTTATTTGAATATTTTCAAATGTGATTGATGCTTTTTTAGACTTATACAAAAGGTAAATGATTTTGTTTGAAAAATTTGAAGAGTAAAGTGTGCTCATTTTGTCATATGCAAAAAGTAAAAGATTATGTTTGAAATATTTGAAAAGTAAAGTGTGCTCCTTTTGTCATATGTCAAAAGTAAAAGATTAGATTTGAAGATTTTGAAAAAATGAATGATGTTGTCTTTGACAATTGAAAAAGAAGAACCTTTTATTTGAATTTTTTGAAAAAGTGAATGATGTTGTCTTTGACATGTGAATCTTTTTAAATTTGAATATGAAGTCTCATATGCCTATAAATAGATCATTTGAGAGCTTCACATTCACAACATCTAGAGCATACAACATTCATTCAAAACTTTCATTCTCTCTTCTCTAAGCATTGAGCCTTAATTCTTGTTCATTTTGAGAGATATAGTTTGCGCTGTATTGTTCTTATTCCACTCATTGAGGAGTGTTTTATGATAACCTACCCACTATCAGCTCTTGTATCAGTAAAATGGTGTGTATAACCCTTGTGTGTGTAGAAAGTGTTCTACACAGGGAATAGTTGAATCACCACGTGTAAGGTGATTGCAAATGTAGAGGGTGTTTTACACGGATCCTTTATAGCGATGTTGTTCAAATGTGTAATAGGTTTCTATCTCCACCTGAAGGAGGTTGAATAGTGAATTTGGGAATCCTCAAGGGGTAGCTTGAGGCGAGGACGTAGGCAGTGGAGCCGAACCTCGTTAACATACTGAGTTTGCTTCTCTCTTACCCTTACTCTTTATATTTATTGTTATTTCATATTTTGTTTATATTTTATATTATATATTTGATTTATAATTGTTATTTTTTTAATACAACTCAATTCACCCACCCTCCTGTGTTAGTCATCTGGGCAACACTCAACATCATCATCTTCTTCTAAAGTCAGATCAAACGACGACAAGGCTAAGAAATTAGAGGAAGCTGCACTTGAGATAAAACGATTGAGGTCGAAGGAAAAAGAGTTGATGGCCCGATTACATCAAACAGCAGATTTAGAGGCAAGATTAGAAGAGAGACTACGATTAAATAACAAAAAAATGTTTGAACAATTTTAGTCAATGATATCCCAAAATTCTATGCCACCACCACCACCACAATCATAATTCATTTAATTTTTTTAATTGCCTTTATTTATGATGTTCGTAAACATTTGAACATTTGATATATATGATTACAATTTGTGTAATATCAGTATGTTCTTTTTAATTAAATTTTGATTTGTTTGACCAATACCGTTCGAATGGTGAATTACCATTTATGCATCCATTTGAACAAAAATAGACTCATTCGAACAAAAACAACCCATTCACACGGTATCGGAGAAATACATTCCGTACGTCCGTTCAAACAATTAAATATTTCTTCAAATAACGTTATATTTCAAAACTCAATTTGAACAGAAGATTTTTGAAAATAAAATGTCTGTTCAAATGGGTAGATTTTAATTTCGAACAAAAGTCATTTGAAAAATGTGTTGGTTTGAACGAACAGGATCAAATATGGTTATTAATTTAAATAAATATTTCATATTGTTCGAACAAAAGTGTAAGTTCGAATAGAAATTTTTTCATTCGAACTTGATTCTGAGATGACCTTTTTGTCTAAAAAAAACCCGTTCGAACAGTTTCGAATGGTTCCATTCAATTTCGTCCCTAAAAGTACTTTTTGGAGACTAAAAGTCTCCAAATACTTTCTAAGACGGTCTTTCTGAGACAAAAATTTTTCGTTTCCAAACACTTCTAGGGACAAAATTTGTGTTTTTTTAGATAAAATTTTTTGTCTCCAAAAACCAATTCTCTTGTAGTGTAATTATGAGGCCTATAGGGGCTGATTAATGGATCTGGGTCGCCAATGGAGCTCCTAGCCCATGGTATGATCATCTGAAAACTTGGCCCACCTCTAGGGGCCCAATCCACCCTAATCATAGAAAGGATAACTACTTGGGAGTCCATCGGGTGAGGGTAGCTATCATTTGAATACCAGATATGCCCCTCATCCCAAGACTATAAGTTCGCTATCACATATATAATAATAGATATTTTACGAGCTCTATATAAGCGAAGAACCCAAGTATATAAATCTCATCTGATTCATTAGTATTGAAGAGAAAGTTTCATTCTGGTTATTGACTTAGGTATCGGAGGCGTTCCCACAAACCTTCCAAGCCACTCTAGTCTTTGGTTGCAAGTAATCGTACGTGAGTAGCGGTGAAACACATCCATATAAAACACTTATATATAAAGATATATATCACTCTACTTTTTAGATCAATAGAATTTTCTTAATTAGGATGATTTGGTTTTAAACTTCAATAGAATTGATTTACACTTGCATAACATTGAAGGATGAATGTAGAGTACAAAGCATACAGGAAAGGGAAGTCCCAAATAATTTAGTTAACAACCCTACAGTTCTTCCTGATCTCACCCTGGCTTCCTGTGAGAACATCAATGGAACCCATTTTTACCATGGCTGCAGCAAACTTGTAAGTCCATGCTGCTCCTTGCCTTGCATTGTTCTTCACAATACCCGCAGTGGAAGTGCTGCTCAGAAGAGTTTGATCAGACGTCAATATGCCCCGGCGGTTCTTCAAATCTGTGTAGTATTTATTATCAAGCCTGTTTGGTGTAAGAACATCGAGTGGCACCGTTGGATCATTGACATTTCCAGCATTTTGAGGTGGTCGGGGACACTTTCTTTTCATATTTCTAGCAAATATGGGGTCCATTGAAGGGTCTTGTGGATGTGTTGCATTGAAAGTGTATAAACGAGTTGAGAAGGAGGAACAATGAGACACGCCTATAGAATGGGCCCCAGAAAGTGTTACCATTTCATCCAGACTCAGGCCTTTTCTTGCAAAATTTTCTTGGAGTTGCATGGCATTGAAGGAAGGTCGAGGCAGGTTTTGGGAAGGCTCTTCGCTAAGTGATACCCTGCCATCGCGTCGTCCTGATGGCACTTTATAACTTATGCCTCCAACTTTGTAGGCGCTGTCACGGGCAGCAAATGCTAGAACGTCTGCGCATGAGACAGTTTGTGGGCATTGAGCTTCAAGTTCAGCCTTTGCTTCATCGATCACTTCGAAGCCTCTTAAGCTTGGATTGTTGGCTGGATGTTCCTTCTCTGATGGATTCCCAGGGGTTGAATCAAGTAGGACGGAGCCGTCACAACCCTGTAATAATTCATAGGGGAGTGAATATGATCATTAACATGAGTACTTAAGATATCTATTGCCATAAATTCCTTCTACAAATCCTGTTTGACTCAATTTTTCTCTTGAAGATGAATTTGCTAAACTTGCAACGTGCATACGGAGTTTAACACCACAGAAAAAAGAACCTAATCAACAAAGTTAATCATACCCTGACGAAACAGTCGTGAAAATGCATTCTGATGAGGCCAGCAGCTATGCCAGGGTTCTGTGACACGGCTTTGTTCACAGCTTTTCTCACAATTGACTCTGCAGAATAACAAGTTGAATGATAGAAACCCACTTTGAGCGATGCCAATGATACTGAGACCATAGCACACATGGTTAGAAAGAAAACCATGAAAATCTTGATGGTTGCCATATTTACTTTGCAACCCAGATGCCTGGTTATTGTAATGAACAGAGAATGAAGGAGTCACAGAACTGTGTAAGAGAATGGAGTAAACTATGAGCAGGAAGAATAATGATATGGGAGTGATGGAGATCGTGGTGGAATGATTGAACCATTTATAGAGAAAAAGGACAAGTACAGCTTGAGGCTGGCGGTTTTACTTTGTAAACCAAAGCGTGTATTGCATAGCAGAGAAGCTTGAAGCTGTCCAAGTTTGAGCTGTTCAAAGCTAGGTAAGAGGAAACCTTCTTCACTGGTTCACTCTCCCATGTACAGTTTCTTGATCTTCTATATATATATATATATATTATATATTGTATATGTTATTAGCTATTCATTCTGAGTGGGTGGCATTGCATATCTTCTTTGACTTGCAAAATATGTCAACTGACAACGAGGATGGATAACGTTCAGGATGATAAAATGAATGTCTTGTAAGCAAAGTAATTTACAAAGGATCGAGGTACCATCCACTCTTGCCAATATATACTGCGCGACTGGGAACAACCAGGAAACCGCGTGACATGGATGAAAGTTAATTAGGCCGTCTTCCCATGACTAATTGGTAGTTTTTCTGCATTGGAACCCATTCAAAATGACCATTTCAATTAAGTCACGTCTCTGCTCATGATGATCATATGCCTTGCAGGAGACAGCTTTAATTTCCAGTCCGGCCAAAAGGCATGTTTATATATTAACTATAAAGAGATTCAATAAAAGTAAAATCATAAATTATTATTATTTCATACGATACGTTAGATCTACTTTATAATAAAAATAGTTTTACAATTTAACGAATAATATCAAGTAATGTCAGTTTGTAAATAAATTTTTGTATAAACTTTTTTATGGTTAAAATATTTCTCATTGCGAAAACGTAGTATCAAACATGAAGCTGTCTTTGTTTGAACAGTTCCAGAAGTTGGCCTACTTCCCTCCCTGCAGGTTTAAGCTTTAAATCCTGTTTTTATTCTTTTATGTTCACCTATGGAAAAATCACGAAAAACTGGCCGGAT
This sequence comes from Carya illinoinensis, assembly GCF_018687715.1. Classification (NCBI taxonomy): domain Eukaryota; kingdom Viridiplantae; phylum Streptophyta; class Magnoliopsida; order Fagales; family Juglandaceae; genus Carya; species Carya illinoinensis. The sequence goes on from NC_056759.1 coordinate 33,000,035, forward strand.
TATGCCATTTGAGAAAGGTGAGTACATATACTAGATTTCTGACTTTCAAAGGTTTTAAATGGGAATTAATTGGAGGATGCTGATGGGGTCTGAGAAGTCAACACTTGCCACTTGCTCAATCAATCAATAAATATGTTCGGTACTGTGTAAATAAGTGAAATTACCAAAATAAAACATAAATCTTTGTGATAGCATTAGCGCTGTATTTATTTTGTACTTATGTTTTCCTGTTACGTACAATCTCTACTTTGTGTAAAACTCTTTTTCAGTTTTCTTAATATGATCAAGCTTGAAAAAAAAAAAAAAAAAGCATTGTATTAGTTATCTTATTAGTCAAATTTTTTCTAATATTAGACTTTTTATCCTTTATCTATCCTATTCAGAATTTGATCCATCCATCTACATTCTATATTTAAAAAAAAAAAAAATCTAAATTCTATATAATAAGAAAGCATTATAATTCATTTTCAACTTTGTTATTATATACTTTTTTTTAATTTTTTTATTGTATTTTGGAAATCTACTAGTTATATTTTTTTTAATTAAATAAGATATATGTTACTTTAATTATCATAATTTATAACGCGCACTTTTCAGATAATTTTATGATTTATAACATAATGGTCACGTCGTATTCACCGTGCAACCAAAGGACCTCATCGTTGCGAGAGAAAATATTAAAGAGCAACAAACAAGGGAATATATTGGAACAAATTAAAGCAAGAATGATACTGAGAGAGAGAGACTAGAGACTAGAGACTAGAGAGATGGTGAAATGAAGTGGTTGAGATATTGGATGGAAGAGCTGATACTACGTACGTGTATTTATAGGCAGAGATAGAAAAGGTGAAGATGGAGATTGATGATGATATTGGTATGGGCGGCTGTAGTGCTTTGTAAACCATGCAAAACGAGTTATCATACAGCCGCTGCAAATAATCAAGCAGAGAAGCTTGAAGCTGTCTCAGTTTGAACAATTCCATAGTGATAGAGAAGCTAGCTTGAAGCCTTCTGAAGTTTGAACACTTCCATATATGCATCATTATTAATTAACTGCTGAAGATTTCAGAGAAAATGGAAGCAGTCTAAAGTTTGAAAGGTATTGGTTTTTTTCTTGACTTTCAAAGGGCTTAATTGGAATTACTGATCGATGGTAATAATATATTATATTAAGGCTGAATAGTCATCGCATACCACATTAATCTCAATTAATCATCAATAAATACGTTCGCTACATAATAAATAAATGCAATAATTTCCAATACAACTAAAATGTTAGATGTCTGTGGTGTTTGTGAACTAGCTGACACGTGTCACGAACCCATGCATCGTACTTACAGTACATTTTTCTTGGCAAGCCGGCCGAGAAGGTTGACATCAGGGTCTTGATTCAACCTCTAAACCCGACACCTTCCCCGGGCCCAAGTCCATTAAATCCACCTACCTCAAGTCCAAGTCCAAGTTCCATACTACCATCTAGACCAAGTTATCAGCCAACCCATCCACCTAGCCCAAGTCCAAGTACTTCAATTCCAGCCAATCCGGATGTTCAGCCACCACATTTCTCTATGCCGGGAGCAGATCAGGCGCCTGCACCATCAAAGAACACTGCTCCGACGTCGTTCCTACCATCGGGCATCGAAGGGCTTGCTTTCTCTTCACCTTATGACGGCTTTGGGTTTTCTTGCATATTATTAAACAAGCTTAAATTTGTTTCTTTATTAATTATTAATTTAGTGATCAACGGTTTGATCAAAGAAGTCAATTGCAGCCACAGAAATGTTTACATAAACTTCTCCACATGTAAACTAATGTTATAAATTTAATTTTGAAAGTTTTAGTACAATTGGACCCACTAAAATATATACATACATATAGTATTGTCAAATTAGGAATTTCTAGCAATTACTAGCCGTAATGGCCAATTCTTGCATATATGTTGCGTGCAGTACCCTTTTCTCTCCCCTTAATTTCACTACAACAAATAAGCTTATTTCCGACGACTTCTGTTTGTTGAAAATAGTCACCGGCTAAAAATAGTTGCCTGAAAGTCTGGCTAGTGCTATTCATAATTTTTTATTTTTTTAATCATATTGGTTTTTATCCACTCATATCAAATGAGCTTCTTTTTCTTCTTCATAGCAAATAAAATGTGTCTTTTTCTCACAAGCACTCAAGATTTAATTGAAAGTTTATGTATTTCATGATTCCCAACAAGTAAAATTTTTCTTGGTCAATAGTAAATTTCTCAGCAAAACAAACTCTTAACTCCTCATCTAAAATCTATATGCACTTCATTTTTTAAGTTCATAAAATCTATAAATGATAAGCATTATTGTTGAAGTTTACTAATGTCATTAACAAAAGCAAAAAGCCCAAAAGAGTCCACCAAACTATTTCTTTCAATTGTATCTAAGATACAAAATGCTTCCTATTTTTTAAAGGTGTTGATTTTACTTCCTCTGAGTTTGTAGAACAAAGACTATTTAATGAATCCGAGCCACTATTGTCACCATTTCCCCCTTTGCTAGACCACAGGCTAGCAAAGATCTTATTTGACTTGAGCAGCCCTTTCATGAGTTTATTTAACGAATTTCTTCTCATCCCGAAGTGAAAAATGAACCACATGTACAAGAAAATCTAGGCAAATCCGACAGCTCCACAACTATAAGCATTCCACGACCATGACCACAAACTACAGATAAGAAACTTCAATCAAATAAGAGCCATCAGAGATCCCTTTAAAACATTGATAGACTGCAATAATCAAATCATGCTTAAAAGATTATTAAAAAAATCTAAATAAAACCAGAGCAGTATCAACCTGGAAAAAACAAGTATACAACAGAACACCATAGTCTCATCATTCCCAGACTTCAAATACTAGCAAATTACATTCAACTTAGACTAAATATATATAGGAAATCCTAAGGCATCTTTCAACCAAAATGGAGACTTACCCTCATCTCCATTAGCCGCACAAATGACCTTCGTCTAGTTGTATGATTGTTTTGTTGCTTCTTCCTATTAAAAACAAATGAATAAAATGTGATTGGTTCAATTAAAAACAATGGATTAATGAATATGATGTATGAAGAGATTGTAATGATAGGGTAAAGAAGTAGAATAATTAGATTTAAGCTTAGGGGAAAAAATATTATCTTGGAAAACACAACAATAAATTTGAAGAAAAGATATTCTAGTTTATTAGCGACATCTAATGCCACCGACTTGCATGTAATGGGCAATGGTAGAGGATAAACTTGCTACTGTTAGAAAACTAAAGTTCCAATAAATATGAAATCTACGTAAAAAAATTAATTTTTGAATAATAAATCCCACTCAATACCATTTTGAACACTCATGATTTGCTTTTTACTATAAGAAAATAATTCCATTGATATTTTTAAGAAAAGAACACTGATGATCATATCACTGGATATTAACTCACAGTGTTACCGAATTTACCTAATACAACAAAGCATTGAAGATTTTTATTTGATGGAGGTTCTAACCTTATTCTGCTCAAGGTCCCAACATTTAACTAGTTTGTCATCACCAGCAGAAAACATGTAAGTATATTTGTTGCTAACAGCAAGGCTTGCAAAAGAAAACACACTTTTTTACCCATCTTGTGCCCAATAATATAGCCATTAACCATACCATAATTAAGCACTAAAATCTCTATAACATCATTAATTTGTTAGGAGCTGACCTCGTATTTGTTAAATGTGTCCTGTTAGTGTGAGTTTTAGCATTCCAAGTTTCCATTATTGCAGATGTAGATAAATTCCTACAAGAAAGAAAACAAAGCAATCTAAGTCCAATCGTGCTATGTGCCAGACAATAAAATTGATACACATGATAATGCAACACAATCTACAATCCACTTTCGAACTTCAATTGTCTACTGGTTTCTTAGAGAGACAACTGAGAAAATTAAATTCCATTTCCAATGCTTTCAACTGCATATTTGAAGAAATATATATGATGACAAGTATGAAAGTGCATCTAAGCATAATGCATGTGCATTTCAACAATAGACTACATGAGAGTAACATATGAGCTTTTTAATATAAGGACCCTACATTCACAATTTTTTTATGAGTACCTTAAAAAATTCAGCCAATGACATAATTTGCATACATTCTTCCAGATCAAGTTTATATTATGAAGAAACTCCATATATTGCAAGATACATTTAAAAACATGTAAGCATGCCTATAAGCAAAATGTGGAGTGTACAAAAAAATTTGGAGGCTAACACAGGATTTAATCAATAAAAGGTCATGCAAAATTAACATTTAGTTCACAACCAGAGAAGAAATGAAAATTTACATTAATAGAGGGAATAAAAGAAAAATGTACCCCACCTCAATTGCATTCAATATATTATTGAAGTCTAACAGATGATGATCAACTTCAGTTGTGCTAAGGTAACTTTTGATTCCAATGATTTTAGCAGGAAGGAGATAAGAATACTTCCAGAGATTACAGAATCAAATGTCATATAACATAAAAGCACGTAAACATTATCCAAGGATTAGAAGACGAAATGGGATAGCATGACAAACTTGTGAAACAGAGCATCATGTAAATGGTCAGCTTGTTTTATTCTTCCAATAATAAGAAAATGCAAATCTAATTGTGCAACACACACTTCAAAGCCTGAACAATCAGAAGTCAACTATGTGGTCTTCTAGTATAATTATATTTGAGAAACCTTTATTTGATTTTGCTTAAGGATCTCTCTTTCTACAGTTTTAAGTAAGGCATAGGTAACAATGCAACTTTTCTGGCCACTGCCACTAAATTAGCACCCCCAAGTCAAACTGGTGCTTGTTGTTGATACTCTTGCCCCAATTCAAATATGAAAAAAGTGAAACAGAGTATTAAGAAAATAAAAAACATTAAAAAAAAAAAACAACACAAATTAATGTTTTCACTCCATCACCATGGTATTTCGTAAGAAATAAAATGCAAAAAATTTGGGTCTCGCCTCTTGTGAGGGTAAAATGATAAAGACTTTAATATTTTGGGACGATAATAGTTTATATGATTTGCAAGAGCCATGCCATAAGGGTCTTCTTTCCATGCATTTTCAGGGTTTTCCATTTTCAAGGATATTGTTGCTACAAACAAGTGAACGTAAAATATTGTTGGCCACAAAGTATCTACCAAAAAAATAAAAATTAAAAACCAGCAACCAAATGTTGTACATAGGAAAGAATACTAAAAATATAAAACAAAACAAACAAATGAGCAGACCTGACATAAATAAATTACTCCTTTATTAGTACTTCTACTTCTCACCCATGCAATTTTGTGGAGATTACCAAAATTACAATCATGAAATTAACAAACCACAAAGAAAGTCGCATGTTACTTTTTACTACTAATTCTAAATAAATAAAAACAATAAGAATGAAAAGTTACTAATTATAGAGGAGGAAGCGCATACCACACTTTTTGTAATGAAAGAACTTATCATGACCATCAACTCTGTAGAAAAAATAGAATTTTGGGCCTAATGTCATTTGTATCATCAATTCATCATGCTTAAATTTTAAAGACACTGATCGTACTCAGTTTACTAACCTACAAATTCCATAATCATCAGAGTGAAACTACCCTTTCTCAGCTTGAGATTTGTTAAAATAACAGTTTGCATCAATAAAAGGAGAACAAGAAATAACAATCAAGGGACAAACCCAAGTGCCAAATCTAATCTAATTGCTATGCATACAAATAAAATAAATAAATTTATTTATTTTTCCCATTCAGGTAGTTGAATCTGAGAAAGCATAATTACATCGTCCTCATAGAATTTGCAAACTTAGCATAAATATTACCCCATATTGACGCCATAGTTGATGCAAACTTGAGCAACCTAGAGCAGGAAGATAAGTATGATTGAAACCAGTTAAGATATTTCAAATGAAAAATAATCTGAAAGCTTTACAAAACATTACAGAGAAACACATACAGACTCCTCCGTGTTAGAAACTGAACAAATTAATAAACTGAAATAACAACACAAACTCCTAGTAGATTCACAGAAATGTTTATAAATCAAAGGGTTGCTCAACATGCTCTTGTAAATCAAATACATAAAAACTAAACAACACCCAGATCAGATTACCGGATAGCCACTTTTATTCATATAATAGATATGATTGTGTTGATCAGATTGTAAACGTAAAAAGCATAACTCATATTCTCATAAATAGAAAAAAAAAATCATCTAAAAGTTTCCTGCCAAATCACATAGGAAGGCCTCTACAAAGAACTACAAAATAAGAAGGCACAACTGGAATATTACCCTTTCACATGGCCATCTTCACCTGTATCAGCATTTATGTTGTAGTGAAAACTGAGAGGTATATATAATTGGATTGAGAACAATCTTGACATGGAAATAGGTAACACATGAATGAATGATATGAAGGAAAAGATCACACATACCTTAATGCTCTTTAGTGCAGGTTTATTGAGTGCAGGTTTGTAGTTTCAACTTTCACATTAACTACACAACTCAAGACTTCATAAGTTCACAAAAATGGCAGGAATTAAACTAATCTGCCAAAAAATTCCATGAGATAAATCTACCTCCAATTTACATATTTTTATCACAAGAACAAGACAAAAATACAGATCCAGACGCAAGTTTATGAAATAGTATGATGGAAATAATAATAAATCTACCTCCAGTCCCTACCTCACTTACCTTTCCCAACATAATAAATTTTTGTCTTCAATGTGTCCTGGAAACAATAATATCAGAGCTCATATTTTCACATGATAGGAGATACAATGAATATTTTGGTGTCTCAAGTGGTGACATTGAAGAAATAAAAATTGATACAAAATATTATTCACCCCTAATTAATTTAATTTATTTTTTTCAGAAAATGATGTTTGATATTAATTTTAATTTCTTTCCAAAAGCTCATCAAGTGCATCCCATTGTAAAATAATCTTAATCCGAAAACAGGATTTTTTTTTTCTTCTTCTTCTTCTTTTAATAAATATGTTATTGGATAATGAGAATTTTGCTGTATTCTAAAGAGTTCAAAGTTTAAACTAGGTGCAGAAGACTCAGAACTCTTAACATTATCTTAATGGTCAAATGATGTAATATTATCATCATATGAAGATACAAAGCAATGTATACTGCTTAATTCAAGAGTTAAAGAACATAGTGCTTGAACTGAAATTCCAGCCTTGGAATTTCAATTTTCCATCCACACTTCAACACAACTAATTACACAGCTGTGAAGTATGGTTTCCAAAGAAAATGAAAAAATTGAAAAAGGAAAACCGAGGAAATGATAAAAATAAAATAAGAAAATCAAAGAAAAATCGGACTACTCCAAAACAAAGAAAAAGAATAAACATCTAAGAAAAAAACTACACAAATTGAACATGAGATAAATACAAATAGAAAGTTGTAAGCTCACATATAGAGAGAGAAAGAGAGAGTAACATTGGGGCACCAAAGAGAGAGTAACCATTTCTCTTTGAATGTCTCGAATCCGAGCGAGAGTTGGAGAGAGAGAGAGAGAGAGAGAGAGCATGATTGATAAAATTAGAGAAACTGACCGGCATCGACAAGAAGATAGCGGCGAGAAGACGGTGTCGGTGGCAATGATCAAAAATCCTTGTGAGAATATTAAATCCCGAGAGAGAGAGAGAGAGAGTGGGGAAAGTGAAGGAAAATTAGGCATGGGATGAAGAATGGGATTTAAAAGACTTATTACAGTGACTAGAAGTCGCGGTAAAATGTCAAGTTTAGGGCTAGCAAAATTGTGGCAAACTTTTATCGTTGTAATAAGTTAAAAACAACCTAGAAATAGGAAATAGAGTTATTTTTGCAAGCCTTTTTTCGACAACCAAAACTCCTAGGAAAAAGTCTTTAATTCTTTCCATATATCCACAATATTCCGTCTAAAATAAAAATATGAGTTATTTCCAGCAATATTAGTGTTGCCGGAAATAAAAATAGCCCAATCTACTTTTTTTTTTGTAGTGTTTCCATAGGGAGAAAAGTCTTATTTGAATGAGTAGTACTACTTCAGAGTGCGCGTTTACCAATATCTTTCTAATCAAGGGTTATGGGGGTCATTTTCGATCATTTGCTGGCGGGTCATTTGGGAGAATACGAATAAGATGAACATGATTATTTATGTAGCTTTTATCCTTGACCCTCGATATAAGATTATAGTCTTATCATATTGGTTAAAAGGGTGAAAAGTGGTTGAATGCAGAGAGAATTAAGGCCAAAGTAAGATTGCTCATGAATCATTTCATTGAGCAACACCACAAGTTTATAGTGGAAGATCAAATATAGCCCATAGAAGTTCCTCAAGTATTATTGGTGATGACTTGGATTATGAAAATTTCGATACATCTCTAGATCAATATCTTGAGAGGCAAAACAATTCAGTATTTAGCTCGGACATGGAAATGTATTTGTTGAATCTGATTAAATCAAAAGTACCCAAGTTTGAGATTTTGGATTTGTGGAAGAGAATTCATTTAGACATCTCATCCTTGCAGAGATCGCACATGATATATTGGTCATCCATATTTTCACCGTTGCATCCCATTCAGTACTAGTGGACATGTAATAGACCCATACTGAAACTCATTAGTGCCGAAGACTGTCCAAACACTAATCTGCATGCAAAATTGGTTGACTTGTGAACCACTTAGTTCTTGGGAGGTGAAGGAGCATGTAAAAGGTGTTGACATTAAAGGTAAATCCTTTTATTTGTTAATTTGATTTTTTATTACTAATTCATCCATTTAACTTAACCTCTACATTTTTTTCTGCTTAAGGTAACCATCTTCGTTCAACTTTAGCAACTTAACTTTTTGTTCTTGATGGTGTGAACTTTGGAGCATCTAACTTTGCATACACTGCATACTCAATCATGGTATGAATGACCAAAATTGGTTTAGGTTTTCTTCTTTGGTTGCTATTTTACTTTACTTTGATTTCTTTAACTTCATTGTGAGTTTCACATAACTTTCATTTTGAAGAAAAAGCAAAAAAATGCAAGACTGGGATCAACGGACTTTGGAGAAGATTGTTGAATCAAAGAAAATTGAGTATAAGCAGAACAAGCCAATTGATATTGTAAGTGGTCTCTATAATGTTCTCTCTATAGTGTCTAAATATTTTGCTTGTGGAAGATGGGTTTTACATAATTTCTTTATGAAATCTAATTGGGTCCTTTGTGGAGGCAAGCATGAAAGGTGGACACTCAACTTTTGCATTGGTCAGAGAGAGAGCACAGCTTATAGCTCTGGAAAGTTCAAAGTCCTTGAGATCTTCAAGAGCTCAGGAGTGACACTTCTCTAGGTATGTTTTCAACTTCTTTTGTTGTGTTTTTATTACTTTGGTTTAGTATTTTGGGATCAACATCACCTCAAGTTCTTGCCTAAATTTGAGAAGAACTTGAGGACCTCAAGTGTATCCACTTTTGTTTATTTCTCTCTACTTGAACCACTCAAATTCAAGCACAACCTTCATTAGATTCTTCATTCCGCTTACCAGTTCCCATGGATAGAGATGGCATGATATTGTATGAAGAGAATAAGCGTCTCAAACATGAGGTTCTTGAGGCTAAGAACCTCAAGTTTATGTAAAATTATTTATAAAAATTCTCTCTCTATTTTTATTGACTCTGGTCTATCTTTTAAGAGATATTCATAGCATGCATTATACTTATTTCTCTTCTAATAATACATAGTCCATCTTCTGGCAAAGGTTTTGTTAAAATGTCTACTAACTAATCTTGTGTGTTTGTGAATGCTAATACTATATAACCCTTCTACACACGATCTTGAAGAAAATGATATCTAATTTCAATATGCTTAGTTCTAAAATGTTGTATTGGGTTCTTTGAAAAATTTATAGCACTTGTATTATTACATTTGATTGGAATGTGATTATACATGAATTTAAAATCTTCAAGTTGTTTCTTCATGTAAAGAACTTGAGCACAACAACTACTCATAGCAATATATTCTGCCTCAGTAGTAAATAGTGTAACAAAATTTTACTTTTTACTAAACCAGGAAATTAGTGCATCACCTAAGAAATGGCATGCTCCACTAATGCAGCATAATCTGCATCTATGTAGCTGATTAGATCGAAAAATGTGTGCTTAGGGTACTATAACCTTAGGTTAATTGTACCATTAAGATATCTAAAAATGCGCTTAACTATAATCAAATGAGATTATTTTGGAAATGATTGAAAGTGTGCACTTAAGCACACACTGAACATAATATCTGGTCTACTGGCTGTCAAATATAATAAGTTACCAATCATACCTCGATATTCCTTCGAGTCAACTGACTTACTTGTTTCATCTTTATCAAGTTTAGTGGATTGGCTCATTGGTGTTTCAATTTCCTTAGCACCTTCCATCTCAAACTTTTTGAGTAATTTCTTAATATATTTTGACTAATTGATGAATGTTTTTCCACTTTTTGCTTACTTGATTTGCAATTCGAAAAAGAATATAAGTTCTCCCATCATGTTCATTTCAAATTCTTCTTGCATAATCTTAGCAAAACCTTGGCACATATTTTCATTAGTAGCACTAAATATTATATCATCAACATAAATCTGAATCAAAAGAATATCATCATTTTCGTGTTTAATTAAAAGAGTTGTGTCAATTTTTCTTTTAAAAAATCTTTTTCAATAAAAAAACCACTGAGTCTCTCGTACCAAACTTTAGGAGCTTGTTTGAGTCCATATAGTGCTTTTGTGAGTTTGAAAACATGATTTGGAGAAATATGATTTTCAAAATCTGGAGGTTGTCTAACATATACATCTTAATTTATAAAATCATTTAAGAAAGCACTTTTAACATCCATTTGAAAAAGTTTGAAATCTTTATAATAAGCATATGCAAGTAGCATTTGAATAGCTTCTAATCTTGCGACTGGAGCATATATCTCATCATAATCGATTCCTTCTTCTTGATTGAAACCTTGGACTATAAGTCGAGCGTTATTTCTATTAATAACTCTGGATTCATCTTTCTTGTTTCTAAAAATCCATTTTGTTCAAACTATTTTGTACCAATAATAATATGAGTTTTGGGTCTAGGAATAAGTGTCCAATATCATTTCTTTCAAATTGATTCAACTCATCTTGCATAGCTAGAATCTAAGATTCATCAAGAAGTGCATTCATCAAGAAGTGCTTCATCAATATTTTTGGATTCAACCTGAAATAGAAAACAGTATAATTGCAAATATTTCTAAGAGATGATCAAGTACTTACACCTCGTGAAGGTTCTCCCATAATTTGTTCCATTGGATGATCTTTCACAAATTTTCACTATTTAGTTGCATCTTGTATTAAATTTTAATGATCTTTCCTGATGTCTCCATGATAGACTTCCTCTATTGTGTTTTCTTTATTGAGGTTGAGACTTTTCATGTTATTTATACCTCATGTTTCTTCATCAACGGATTTCTTGGAGAGTAGAGAATTAGATTCATCAAATACTACATGTATAGATTCTTATACAGTCAAAATCTTTTTATTAAATACTCTATAAGCTTTACTATTAGTAGAATACCCGAGAAAGATACATTCATCAAATTTTGTATCAAACTTGCCTAAATTATCCCTGTCATTCAAAATAAAACATTTGCATCTATATACATGAAAGTAATCAATGCTGAGCTTTTTCTCATTTCAAAGCTCATAGGAGGTTTTATCTAATTTAGACATTAGCATAACTCTATTTATAATATAACATGCAGTACTTACCGCTTCGGTCCAAAAGTAACTAGGCAAGTTGTTCTCATTGAGTATTGTTCTTGTCATCTCTTGAAGAGATTTATTTTTTCTCTCTACTACCCTATTTTGTTGAGGAGTTCGATGAGTAAAGAAATTATGCACAAAACCATTTTCATCATAAAAAGTTTCAATATTTTTATTAACAAATTATTTTCCTCTATCACTTCGGATACTTGAAATAGTATAACTTTTTTCATTTTGAATTCTGTTGCATAACTTGGTAAATGCATTATATGCTTCATCTTTATAAGTAAGAAAGATGACCCAAGTATATATAGAGAAATCATCAATAATAACTATTTTTCCTCCTAGACTTGCAACTCTATTTAGTCAAAATAGATCCTTGTGTATCAGTTGCAGTGGTCTAATAGTGAAAATATGTTTCTTGGTTTTAAAAAAAGTTTTTGTTTATTTACCAAATTAGCATGCATCACAAATTTTGTCTTTAAGAAAATTTGTCTTTGGTAAACCTATCATAAGATTATTTTTTTGAAAATTTGGAAATAAATTCCATGTTGGCATGACTTAGTATTCTATGCCATAGTCAACTAGTTTCATTTTGAGCTGGAAAAAAAATAGCATCTTGTGAGGAAATTTATTCAAAATCAATTGTATAAACATTGTTGTTTCTAAAAGCCATAAAACAAACATTGTAATCATAGTCATTCAAAATAATGTACTTATCCATTTTGAAAGTAGCTGTAAATCCTTTATCACATAATTGACTTATACTCAAAAGATTATAGTTTAGACTTTTAACAAGTAGAACATCTTCAATTATGAGAGAAGATTCATTACCAATTTTACATATTCCCAGATCTTCCCTTTTGAGTTATCTCCAAATGTCACGCGTCCTTATTTTTTATATCTAAAATTAAAGAACTTAGTATTATCTCTTGTCGTGTGTCTTGAACATCCACTATCTAAAAACTATTTGTTTTTGCTTGTGAAGGACTTCATGCATACTTATAAAAACAATTAAAATGATTTTTCTTGGTACCAATGTTCTTTGGGTCATTTATTTATTAGTATTAGAAGAAATAAGATTTTTAGGTACTCATATGTTCCTAATAGTCATTGTATTCTTTCTTCTAATAGGACAAGCATGATAATTATGACCATTTCTATTACAAAAATTACAAATAGCATGTTGCATATATGAAGAACTTGAAAGATTGTAACAGTATCTTTATTTAACAAAATTATTTTTATGAAAAAAATTTTGAATACTAAATTTTGATGTAGAAGGATTATCAAATATATTTTTATAAGATTTGTATTTTTTTTTTTTTTTTTTTTGCATATATCCCAAGCATACCTTGTCAAAAACATATCTTTGACTACTAAGAAGTTTTTCAAAATTTCTCTTTCCATTTGTAAAGTTTTCAACAATATTTTCTAAATCAATTTTCTTCTTTTTCAACTCAAAATTTTCATCTTTCAAAATGATGTTTTCTTTTCTTAAAATATCAATTTCGTTTGTTAAAGAAGAATTTTCCTTTTTCAAAATAGTATACTTGATACCCAATTTTTCAAATTCTTCATATACCTCTTCTAAAACATTTTGCAAGTTTTCATATGAAGGATTTTCAATATTATCAAAATTTGTTACTTCAAAGTTATCTTTAGCCATTAGACAAAAATTTGCTTATTCTTCATTACTTGCTTCACTATCTGAGCTACTTGAATCATCATTCCATGTAACTTTCATTGCTTTCTTGCCCTTGTTTCTATCTTTCTTTAGCAGAGGATAATCTGGCTTAATATGTCTAGACTTATTACATTTATAACAAATTAAAGAGTCATTTTTACTTGAATCTTTTTTGAAAAACTTTTTGAAAGATTTTCTCGGATGAGCTTTATTTTTCTTTAAGAACCTCTTAATTCTTCTTGTTATCATCGCAACTTCTTCATCTTTGTCATCATTTTTCTCATCTTCATCACTTTCACTTTCATGAGGAGTAGCTTTAAGTACCAAGCTCTTCTTTGGCTTTCCTTCTTCTTCTCCTCTTTTCAATATGTACTCATGGGTGGTAAGTGACCCGATGAGTTCATTCATTTCGAGCTTCTTGAGGTCTCTAGCTTCAAGAATCGCTGTCACTTTTAATTCACAGCGTTTTGGAAGAGAATTGAAAATTTTTCTTATTATCTCCACTTTAGAATAAACTTTGTCGAGAGCTATCAAGTTGTTTATGATGTTAGTAAAACGAGTGTACATACTAGAAATAAATTCATCATTATTCATCTTAAACATTTCATATTCATCAGTAAGAATATAAATTTTTGATTCCTTGACTTGCGAAATTCCTTCATAAGTAACTTTCAAGTTATCCCAAATTTCTTTTGCCGTAGCGCAAGTCATTATTCTATTAAACTCATTTCCATTGAGAGCATTATATAATAAATTCATAACAGTTAAATTCAATATATAAAGTTGATCGTCTTTACAATCAAAGTCTTCTTCTTTCTTTTTGACTTTTATTCCATCAACCACTTTTGTTGGAATATAAGGTCTATTTACAATGCATTTCCAGATTTCTCGACTTTGAACTTAAAAGAATATTCTCATTCTAACTTTTCAAAATGAGTAATTGTCTCTACAAAAGAGTAGAGGCTGACGGCTAGATTGACCTTCACTAAATGAAGCTGCAATGTTAGCCATAAAATCTTAACTCAAAAGATAGTTAATGTTATAATAGAGCCCTTACTCTGATACCAATTGTTGCCCAAATGACTAATACAAGAGGCGGGTAAATTGAGTTGTATTTAAGAATTAACAATTCTAAATCAAATACACAATATAAAATATAAATAAAATACAAAACAACAATAAATATAAAGAGTAATGGTAAGAAACAAGCAAACTCAGTATGTTAACGAGGTTCGGTCTCACTGCCTATGTCCTCGCTTCAAACTACCGCTTGAGGATCCCCAAATTCACTATTCAACCTCCTTCAGGTGGAGATAGAAACCTATTATATATTTGAACAACACCGCTACAAAGGATCCGTGTAGAACACCCACTACACTTGCAATCACCTTACACATAGTGATTCAACTATTCCCTGTGTAGAACACTTCATACACGCACAATGGTTATACACACCCTTTTACTGATACAAGAGCTGATAGTGGATAGATTATCAGATAACACTCCTTAATGAGTGAAATAAGAACAATACAACTCAAACTATATCTCTCTAAAAAATGAACAAGGGTTAAGGCTCAATGCTTAGAGAAGAGACAGTGAAAGTTTTGAATGAATCTTATATGCTATTGGTGTTATGAATTTGAAACTCTCAAATAATCTATCTATAGGCATATGAGATTTCATATTCAAATTTAAAAAGATTCACATATCAAATACAACATCATTCACTTTTTCAAAAAATTCAAATAAAAGCTTTTTCTTTTTCAATTGTTAAAGTTAACATCATTTACTTTTCAAAAAATTCAAATAAAAGTTTCTTCTTTTTCATTTATCAAAGACAACATCATTCACTTTTCAAAAAATTCAAACATAATATTTTTACTTTTCGCATATGACAAAAGGAGTACTATTTACTTTTTAAATTTTTCAGACAAATCATCTTCCTTTTGCATAAGTCAAAAAATGCATCAATCACTTTTGAAAATATTCAAAGAAAGCATGCACATGTGAAAGATGACAATCAATCATCTTTCAAAATTTTCAAATTTAATTTTCAAAATATTCATGCACATGTAGAAAATGTATTTTGATGCTTTAGAATAAAATATTAATTTTGAATCTTAATCCTAATTTTGAATTTTTAAAAGATTTACAACATTACTCTATGAGTTTTAATGTGAACTTATTCCCTTCTTGCTCTTGCTTGGTTTCTTGATGTGCTTGACTCCATTGTGTAGACAACTTGAGCTTGAGAATCATTTATTCTTTGAATTCGTTTGTTATCATTAAAATCCATATATAGATATATAATTACACGAAACTTGAAACCTTGAGTTCAACAGGTTTGACTCATATCATATAATATACACGACTCGTCACGACACGAACACAATCCATTAACACAATTTGCCACCCCTACTTTAAACGCTCATTTAATTTACGATAGACACTAATTACTAATAGATATTTATTGAAGACTGATGCAGTTTTCTATACAAGCTATATTTAGTTTATACTATTATTAGTCATCTGATTTATTACTCTGCTTTGAAATAATATGTTATTAATTGTTGTTATTCTCAAGATGGTATATAAGATGTATTTTGGTGAATTGTAAACAACATAATAATAGAATCAATCAAACAATTGTTGGTTGAAGTTCTCGCCTGTTTTTCTCCTCGATTTCATTATTTTACTTAACCTGATTTCTAAAACCAACAATTGGCATCAAAGCCACGTCATGATATTTTTGGGAAAAATGACTCCCCTTGGTTCATCCACATCAATTCCTATTTTTTATAGTGAAAATTATGACTACTGGAGCATAAAAATGAAGACTTTGTTCTTGTCTCTTGATCTACGGGTTGTCATCGAGTTTAGAGTTCCAACAACAAGTGAAAGCTCAAGTGGTGGTGGTTCGGTTTCAAGTCAAGTCAAGCTGGAAAAACTGAAGGATGCAAATACATTATTCACTCTGCAACAAGTTGTAAGTGAATCTATATTTCTAAGACTAATGAGAGCTACAACTTCTAAACAAGCATGGGAAATCTTACAACTTGAGTTTCAAGGAAATAGCAAAGTTAA
Organism: Carya illinoinensis; assembly: GCF_018687715.1. Lineage (NCBI taxonomy): Eukaryota > Viridiplantae > Streptophyta > Magnoliopsida > Fagales > Juglandaceae > Carya > Carya illinoinensis. The sequence goes on from NC_056759.1 coordinate 33,016,603, forward strand.
CACTATTAAGCTTCAAGGGTTGAGAAGGGAGCTTGAGAATCTCAAAATGAAAGCTTCTAAAACTGCCAAGGAGTATTGCTCAAAACTCATTGAAGTAGTTAATCAAATGAGGGCTTATGGAGAGGCCATAACTGATGAGAGAATCGTACAAAAGATCCTCATTAGTTTAACTGAGAAATATGACTCGATGGTTGCTGCCATTGAAGAATCTCGGGATCTCTCTACACGTTCAGTTACTGAACTGATGGGTTCTCTACAAGTACATGAACAAAGGCTTGATAGGAGGAATGAAGTTACTCTTGAAAATGCATTTCAGTTGAAAGTCAATCTAAAAAATTAGAAGCAAAAGGATTTCAAAAAGGAGTATAAGGGCAAGGCAAAAGATGGAGAGAGTCATAAAAAAAAGTATGCTGCAAAAGGTAATTTTCAACCTTGTGGTATTTGTAAGAAAACTAATCACAATTACTTTCATCATGCTAAAGCTCAGTATACAAATTGCAAAAAGTTTGGCCATGAAGAAAAGGATTGTAGGTTTAAAGACAAGATTCAATAAGCAAATTTCACAGGGGATAAGGAAGAGCAGTTGTTTTATGCTTGTCAAGTGGCTATTGAACAAAAAAGAGAAGCAACCACATGACACCAAATTCAAGTCTATTTTCTTGGGTTGATGATTCTTTTAAGGTAAAAATCAAATTTGGAAATGGTGATCTAGTGGAGGCAAGAGGGAAAGGCACAGTAGCTTTGGAAACCAAAAGGGGAACTAGATTTATAAATGATGTGTTGTTAGTTCCAAGCCTTGATCAAAGTCTGCTAAGTGTTGGACAGATGATGCAAAATGGATACTCTCTTCACTTTGAAGATCATTAGTGCACTGTTTATGATATAAAGAACAACAATCATGTGGTGGCTGAAGTGAAGATGGGAAATGGGAGAAATTTTCCTATCTATTGGCAATACCCAAAGGCTCTTGTGGTTAAAAATGATGAAACTACCTTATGGCATCAAAGGTTTAGACATTATAATCTTAATGCACTAAGGTTGTTAAATAAAACAAAATATGATGAAAAAATTACCTCTTCTGGATCAGAATATGGCCATGTGTGAAGGTTGCATGTTGGGGAAACAACATAGAGAATCATTTCCAAAAGAAGAAGCAGGGAGAGCCAAAACAGTTTTGGAACTTGTGCATGTAGATTTATGTGGTCCTATGAGAACTCCTTCACAGAGTCAAAATAGGTACTTCATCCTATTTATAGATAATCTTTCTAGAATGACTTGTATACTTTCTCAAAGAAAAATAAGAAGCATTTGAAATTTTTAAGAAATTTAAATTGTTTGTTGAGAACCAAAGTGGAAAAAAACTCAAAACTTTGACAAGTGATAGAGGCACTGAGTTTAACTCTAAAAAGTTTAACTCTAATGAAGGGTTGGAACACCAGTTGACTGTTGCCTATACTCCACAACAAAATGGAGTCTCGAAGAGGAAAAATAGGACTATCATGGAGATGGCCAGGTCTATACTAATGGCAAAAGGACTTTCTAAAAAGTTTTGGGCTGAGGCTGTTAACAATGTTGTGTATCTCTTGAATAGATGTCCTACAAAAGCTATAAAAAACTTAACTCTCATTGAAGCTTGGAGTAGGATCAAACCTACTACTGAGCATTTGAAAATTTTTGGACGCATTTTTTATATGCATATCCCAAAGCAAAAAAGGCACAAGTTGGAAGAAAAGTCAGCAAAGGGAGTCTTCCTTGGGTATAGCTCTCAATCCAAAGTATATATGGTCTTCAACTTAATATCACAGCAGCTGGTTACAAGTAAGGATGTGGTGTTTGATGAGTATTCTACTTGGAACTGGGAGAAAGATGAAGAATTAACTCAACCACTTACCATACCAGTAATTGAAGAACCCGAGACAAGAATGGAAAATGATGATGACAGTCAAACAGCGACTCTAACTTTAGAAAAAAGGATTGACAATAAACTTGAGTTCTCATATCAGTTCACTCTTGAAACAACTCCAAGAAGGATGAGACCTTTGAGTGAAATCTATGAATCTTGCAACTATATGTCTTTAGAGCCTAAAAACTTTGCAATAGTTGTAAAAGAACCAGTTTGGGTTGATGTAATAAAGGAGGAAATTAAGATGATTGAAAAGAACAATACCTGGGAGCTTGTTCCTTGTCCTGACAGCAAAGAAATCATTGTAGTTAAATGGATTTACAAAATGAAGCTTAATCCTGATGGTTCATTAAAGAAATGCAAAGTAAGATTACTTGCTAAAGGGTACTCACAGCAGGCTAGAATTGATTTCAATGAAACTTATGCTCTTGTGGCAAGATTAGATACCATAAGAACTGTTTGTACACTTGCAGCTCAAAGAAGTTGGAAGATCTCTCAACTTGATGTAAAATCAGCTTTTCTCAATGGAGAACTTGAAAAGGAAGTGTATGTGAAGCAACCCGAGGGCTTCAACAAAGAAGATGGCAAGGTGCTTAAATTAAAAAAGACTCTATATAGGCTTAAACAAACACTTAGAGCATGGTATAGCAAGATCGATGGTTACTTTGGTGAATAAGGTTTCAAGAAAAGTGTGAGTGAACCTATACTTTATGTTCAAATAAAATATAAAAATCTGCTCATAGTCTCCTTATATGCTGATGATTTTAATCATAACTAGAAATGACTCAAAAATGATTGAAGAATTCAAGCAAGAGATGATGAAGTCTTTTGAAATGAGTGATTTGGGTTTATTGCATTATTTTCTTGGTATGGAAGTATGTCAAGATGATGGCATCTTCATTTCTCAAAAGAAGTATGCTGAAGATTTACTTAAGAGGTTCAATGTGGCCGATTGCAAACTAGTGGCAACTCCTCTTATTGCAAATGAAAAACTCAAGGAAGAAGATGGGGAAAAATTAACTGATGGGGCTACTTACAGAAGCTTGATTGGCAGCTTGCTATACCTCACTTCTACTCGACCTGATCTCATGTTTGCTACAAGCATGTTGTCTAGGTTCATGCAAAATCCCAATCAAGTGCATTTTGGTGCTGCAAAAAGAGTGTTAAGATATGTTCAAGAAACTTTGACGTATGGTATTTCTTTCAAACCGTGCTCTTATTCAAAATTAATTGGGTACACTGACAGTGATTGGGCTGGTTCTATTGATGACATGAAGAGTACATTAGGCTATTGTTTTAATTTGAGATTTGTAATTTTCTCATGGGGTTCGGAAAAACAAGGTTCTGTGGCTCAATCTACAGCAGAAGCAGAGTATATTGTTGTTGTCAACGCTGTAAATCAAGTTATATGGCTGATGAGAATACTTAAAGATATGGTAGCAAAGCAACAACTTCCAGTTAAGATTTTCTATTATAATAAATAAGCAATTGCAATGGAAAAAAATCCAGTCCATCATAGCCGAACCAAGCACATTGCTATTAAGTATCATTATCTTAGACAAGTGATTGCTAATGGAGATGTCGAGCCGAAGTATTGCAAGTTAGAAGAACAATTGGTTGATATCTTTACGAAGGCACTTCCTAGAGACAAATTTCAAAAGCTGTGTTTGATGGTTGGAGTTGAAGAAAATGCATCAATGAGGAGTATTGAAGACTGATGCAGTTTTCTATACAAACTATATTTAGTTTTTGCTATTATTAGTCATTTGATTTATTACTCTGCTTTGGAACAATATGTTATTAATTGTTGTTATTCTCAAGATGGCATATAAGATGTATGTTGGTGAATTGTAAATAGTAGAATAATATAATCAATCAAATAATTGTTGGTTGAAATTCTCTCCTATTTTTCTCCTCTGGTTTCATTATTTACCTTAATCTAATTTCTAAAACCAACAATATTAAATTGGAAAGTTATAAACCAACTTACTTTGCCACATTTCTTTTTTCTTTTTCTGTTTTTTGAGCTAGCTCAATGATGACCACGTATTAAATAAGGGTATAAATTATCAAACTTCAATGATTAAATAAGGTCACCAAGAGCCTGTAGCTTAGATCACATGAAACTCAACCTCCATAAGAGAGGTATTGAGTTCGATCCCCCTCCCCAAATTCCCCAATATCAAAAAAAAAAAAAAAAAAAAAAAGGTTAAAGAAGGTCAAGTAGAAATTTTAATGAATTAGAACTGAAAATAAAGAAAATGACAATTACAACTTGCGATTGCAAAATATATTTTCAAGACAACTTTCAATGACTATTTATTTACCATCACATGATGAAGGACTGCCACCCCAAAAGACAATCCGGACATCATGGCTAGTGGTGGAAACACTCAAATTAATCCAACTACCACCAACCACTCGTATCAAGTTTTTTTTTTTAAAAAAGAAATATATATATATATATATATAACTTAATTATGTGTAGGAAAAAAAAAACCAACCCTCTATTTAAAACAAAATTGTAAAAAGAGCTATATAATTTTCCTATAGGATTATCTTAGGTCTGTGGACTGGACCATGCACAGAACACTTCATTGAACTTGGTTGAGTGAAAGCAATCGATTTCATAGAATATTTTTAATTATTGAATAAAATATTATTAGAATATAATTTTTTTATTTTTTTATTTTAAATTTTAAGAAAATTAAATTATTTATTATAGTTTATATAGAAATTTTGAAAAGTTATAATGATTATATGAGCTCATCTTGGTAATCAAATTAGACCATTTCATTTTACCTCTTGATCATAATAATTTTAGAGTTCAAACAAAAATTTGAAAACTTGCACACAAGATGCAGAGTGCCTTGGAGCCTATACAACTTACAAGTAAGAAATGATTTTGTTTATTTTTGGAAAGAATCACATTACCAAAATCAAAATCCTGAAACTTTCATATATTAAGCAGATTTACACTTCAAGTGAAAATGAAAGAGTTGATGGAAAATGAACAAATAATTGAAAGAATTGCATGCATGCAGATGCCATTGAACTCCAGATCTTTGATCTAGTTAACAAACCTACAGTCCTTCCTGACCTCACCCTGTCTTCCCATGAGAACTTCGATGTAACCCATTTTCACCATTGCTGCAGCAAACTTGTTGGCCCAAGCTGCATCATTCCTTGCATTGTTCCTCACAATATTTTTCGTTGAAGAGCTGCTAAAAAGAGTTTGGTCAGATGTCAATACACCTCGGTGATTCTTCAAATCTTTGTAGTACTTGTTATCTAGCCTGTTTGGTGTGAGAACATCTAGTGGCACCGTTGGATCACTTCCATCTCCAGAATTTGATGGTGGGGGACACTTTGCTTTTAAGATTCTAGCAAATATGGGGTCCATGGAGGGATCTTGTGGATGGGTTGCATTGAAAGAGTATAAGCGATTTGAGAAGGGAGAACAATGTGAGACCCCTATAGAATGTGCCCCGGAAAGTGTCACCATTTCATCCAGACTAAGGCCTTTTCTTTCAAAAGTTTCCTGTAGTTCCTTCGCATTAAAGAGAGCTATTGGGAGGTTCCCTTCAGGCTCATCCTTCAAAGATACTCTGCCATCACGACGTCCCGATGGCACTGCATAATTTATACCACCCACTTTATAGGAACTGTCACGAGCAGCAAAGGCTAGAATGTCTGCACACGACACAGTTTGAGGGCATTGAGCTTCAATTTCCGACTTTGCCTCGTAAATCACTTCAAAGCCTCGCAAGCTTGGATTGTTAAGTCTATTTTCTTTCTCAGCTAGATTTCCAGGTGTTGAATCTAGTAGAACAGAAGCATCACAGCCCTGAAATATTTAACGTGAATGAAATTATATTAGGGTATATTATGATATGCTTTTGCTTTCAAAATATATGAGATTAATTCAGTAATTTGGGAAAAGAAGAAACAAACATACCCTAACAAAACAGTCATGGAAATGCATTCTAATGAGGCCTGCAGCTATGCCAGGATTTCTTGACACGGCTTTGTTCACAGCTTTCCTCACAATTACTTCAGCACTAGGACAACTGGTACTATAAAAGCCCACTTTGAGCGATGCCGATGAGAGCGAGACCATAGTAGACATAGTAAGAAAGAAAATCAAGCAAAAGTACTGGGTTGGCATATTCACCGTGCAACCAAAGGACCTCATCGTTGAGAGAATATTAAAGAGCAACAAACAAGGGAATATTGGAACAAATTAAAGCAAGAATGACACCGAGAGAGAGACTAGAGACTAGAGAGAGAGAGATGGTGAAATGAAGTGGTTGAGATATTGGATGGAAGAGTTGATACTACGCACGTGTATTTATAGGCAGAGAAAAAGTGAAGATGGAGATTAATGATGATATGGGCGGCTGTACTTTGTAAACCATGCAGAACGCGTTATCATACAGCCGCTGCAAATAATCAAGCAGAGAAGCTTGAAGCTGTCTCAGTTTGAACAATTCCATAATTATAGGGAAGCTTGAAGCCGTCTGAAGTTTGAACAATTCCATATATGCATCATCATTAATTAGCCGCTGCAGATTTCAGAGAAAATGGAAGCAGTCTAAAGTTTGAAAGGTATTGGTTTTTTTCTTGACTTTCAAAGGGCTTAAATGGAATTACAAAATGGTAATAATATATTATATTAAGGCTGAATAGTCATCGCATACCACATTAATCTCAATTAATCATCAATAAATACGTTCGCTACATAATAAATAAATGTAATAATTACCAATACAACAAAAACGTTAGATGTCTGTGGGGTATGTGAACAAGCTGACACGTGTCACGAATGCAAATAGTACGTACAGTACATTTTTCTTGGCCAATCGATGCGAAACAAGAGGACGTAATTACAACAGCACCCAAAAAAAAACTATCAAACATGAAGGTAATTGCCGGAGGGCCCTACGCTTGCCAATTATTTGTTTCTTCTCACTTTTTTTTTTTTCAAGGAAAATAATATTCCCACATGAAGTTTTTACCCAAATTTTCTACCGAATTGTATTTTATTTTTTTTATTTTTTTTACTTAATAATTAAAAAAGTATTTTTAAATGAATTTGTGAGAATTTTTTTATTTTTAAAAAATGGTTAAGTAATTTTAAAAAATATTTGAAAAAAAGTAAAAGAAAAAAAATATATTAGCTGATCGGTGGTGAATCCTCTATGTGAACGTAGCATTGTCCTTCCTTTAATATCGTGTATTACCTATATATAATATTGAAGCCTTTTTTTTTAATTTTTTGTTTAAAGAGTATTACACTTTAAACCCCCATTTAATTTACAACACACACCAATTACTAATTATTAAACTGGAAATTTATACCCCAACTTATATTAATGATGATAAGATATTAAACAACTTTCAATCAATATTTTTTTTTTTTTAAACCATCACATGACGGACTGCCACCCAAAAGACAATCCGGACATCCATGCACGACTAGTGTACTAGCGGAACCACCGGAATCGGCTGCCTCCAACCACTAGTATCAAGTTATTTTTAAAATATATATATATCTTAATTATGTGTAGGTAAAAAAAAAAAAAAAAAACACACCCCTCTATTCAAAACAAAATTGTAAAAAGAGCTATATAATTTTCCTATGGGATTATCTTAGGTCTGTGGACTGGACCATGCACAGAACACTTCATTGAACTGGGTTGAATGAAATCGATTCATGGATCACTCCTTGCAAACGGCCGGGGCCGAAACAAACATTATGTCATACTACTCTTATTGGAGAGGGTTGGATACCATTATGAAGCCTATGAGGGCTGATAATGAGGCCTATAGGGGCTGATCGGTCTTCTGAAAACTTGGCCCACCTCTAGAGACCCAATCCACCCTAGTCACTAAAAGAATAACTACTTGAGAGTCCATCGGATAAGGGTAGCTATCATTTGAATACCAAATAAACCCCTCATCCCAAGACTTGATATTTGAATAGCAGATAGGTCTACTATCACATATATAATAACAGATATTTCACGAGCTCTATATAAGCGGAGAACCTAAGTATGTAAATCTCATTTGATTCATTGGTATTGAAGAGAAAGTTTCATTGTAGTTACTGACTTAGATATTAGAGACATTCTCATGAACAGTCCAAGTCACTCTACTCTTTAGTTGCGAGTAATCGTATATGAGTGACGGTAAAACACGTTCATATATAACACTTATATATAAAGATATATATCACTCTACTTTTTAGATCAATAGAATTTTCTTAATTAGGATGATTTGGTTTTAAACTTCAACAGAATTAATTTACACTTGCATAACATTGAAGGATGAATCTAGGGCACAAAGCATACAGGAAAGGGAAGTCCCAAATAATTTAGTTAACAGCCCTACAGTTCTTCCTGATCTCACCCTGGCTTCCTGTGAGAACATCAATGGAACCCATTTTTACCATGGCTGCAGCAAAATTGTAAGTCCATGCTGCACCTTGCTTTGCATTGTTCTTCACAATGCCCGCAGTGGAAGTGCTGCTCAGAAGAGTTTGATCAGACGTCAATATGCCCCGGCGGTTCTTCAAATCTGTGTAGTATTTATTATCAAGCCTGTTTGGTGTAAGAACATCGAGTGGCACCGTTGGATCATTGACATTTCCAGCATTTTGAGGTGGTCGGGGACACTTTCTTTTCAGATTTCTAGCAAATATGGGGTCCATTGAAGGGTCTTGTGGATGTGTTGCATTGAAAGTGTATAAACGATTTGAGAAGGAAGAACAATGAGACACGCCTATAGAATGGGCCCCAGAAAGTGTCACCATTTCATCCAGACTCAGGCCTTTTCTGGCAAAATTTTCTTGGATTTGCATGGCATTGAAGGAAGGTCGCGGCAGGTTTTGGGAAGGCTCTTCGCTAAGTGATACCCTGCCATCGCGTCGTCCTGATGGCACTTTATAACTTATGCCTCCAACTTTGTAGGCGCTGTCACGGGCAGCAAATGCTAGAACGTCTGCGCATGAGACAGTTTGTGGGCATTGAGCTTCAAGTTCAGCCTTTGCTTCATCGATCACTTCGAAGCCTCTTAAGCTTGGATTGTTAGCTGGATGTTCCTTCTCTGATGGATTCCCAGGGGTTGAATCAAGTAGGACGGAGCCGTCACAACCCTGTAATAATGCATAGGCGAGTGAATATGATTAACATGAGTACTTAAAGACATCTATTGCCATAAATTCCTTCTACAAATGCTGTTTGACTCATTTTTTCTCTTGAAGATGAATTTGCGAAACGTGCAACGTGCATACGAAGTTTAACACCACAGAAAAAAGAACCTAATTAACAAAGTTAATCATACCCTGACGAAACAGTCGTGAAAATGCATTCTGATGAGGCCAGCAGCTATGCCAGGGTTCTGTGACACGGCTCTGTTCACGGCTTTTCTCACAATCGACTCTGCAGAATAACAAGTTGAATGATAGAAACCCACTTTGAGCGATGCCAATGATACTGAGACCATAGCACACATGGTTAGAAAGAAAACCATGAAAATCTTGATGGTTGCCATATTTACTTTGCAACCCAGATGCCTCGTTATTGTAATGAACAGAGAATGAAGGAGTCACAGAACTGTGAAAGAGAATGGAGTAAACTATGAGCAGGAAGAATAATGATATGGGAGTGATGGAGATCATGGATGGAATGATTCGACCATTTATAGAGAAAAAGGAGAAGTACAACTTGAGGCTGGCGGTTTTAATTTGTAAACCAAAGCGTGTATTGCATAGCAGAGAAGCTTGAAGCTGTCCAAGTTTGAGCTGTTCAAAGCTAGGTAAGAGGAAACCTTCACTGGTTCACTGTCCCATGTACAGTTTCTTGATCTTCTATATATATTATATATTGTATATATTATTAGCATTCATTCTGAGTGGGTGGCATTGCATATCTTCTTTGACTTGCAAAATATGTAAACTGACAACGAGGATGGCTAACGTTCAGGATTATAAAATGAATGTCTTGTAAGTAAAGTAATTTACAAAGGATCGAGGTACCATCCACTCTTGCCAATATATACTGCGCGACTGGGAACAACCAGGAAACCGCGTGACATGGATGGGTGCAAAGTTAATTAGGCCGTCTTCCCATGACTAAATTGGTAGTTTTTCTGCATTGGAACCCATTCAAAATGACCATTTCAATTAAGTCACCTCTCTGCTCATGAAGATCATATGCCTTGCAGGAGACAGCTTTAATTTCCAGTCCGGCCAAAAGGCATGTTTATATATTATTCTATAAAAGTAAAACCATAAATTGTTATTATTTCATATGATCATACTTTGATCTATTTTATAATAAAATTAGATTTACAATTTAACGAATAATATCAAATCACGTTAGTTTGTGAATAAACTTTTATATGAATCTTTTTGTGGCTAAATATTTCTCATTATGAAAATGTAATATCAATCAATAAAAGTTTTACAGCCACCGAAGCAGTCTCTCGAAGACGTATCCGAATGGTGCATTTCTATTTTTTTATTTTTCTTTTCTTTTTTTTTTTTATGCATTTTTCTAATCATCATAAACATTTTTTAAAAAAATAACAAAATCACAACATTATTTAAAAACATTTCCTTAATCACTAAGTTAAAAAAAAATAGCAATCGGGACACATTTTCGATAGCTTTAGTATTTATCATCAATAAATGAGTGTAATTACCAATAAAACATATTTTACCATCGTTTGGATTATATTTTTGGATTAATTTTTCACAAGGAACGAGATGAATTAGGATGAGAAAAATAATATGACTATTTTGGAAAAGAGAAAATAAGCTTTAAAAACGATGCCAGTTACGTTTCATCTACATACATGTTGAGCTACTGTAGTTAAAAAGTTAGATAGAATGACTAATGTATGTTGGGATAATGGGGTAATTTCAGATAATTTGTGAATAATAATGAAAAATAATGATAAAATATTAAATAATTTAAAAAATAGTAAAAAGTAATTATAAATTAATGAATAGTAATAAACTCCACTGCCCAAATACAACCTAAATTAATGTAGATCACTTTTGTGCCTGATTAGCCAAAATTTGACCTTTCAAAGAAATGGCTACGCCACTGCCAGTATATTGCAAAAGAAGAAGTCAAGTATAAAAAATAATGATACAACTCTCTTTTAGTAAAATGTTCTCCGCTTAAAATAAAATTATATAATAATTGTTAAAGAGAATTATATTATTTATTATTTTCGTTTGAGAGAAAATAATTTCAAGTCTCTTTTTAAGACTTGAAATTAGGATGAATTAACAGTAATTTCCAGTATGTGACATGTTCTTATCAAACTAAATACACAAGGTTGATGAAAGAGGTATGAGATGAGATAAAAATTAAGAGTTGAATAAAATATTATTTTTTAATATTATTTTTATTTTAAAATTTAAAAAAATTGAATTATTTATTATATTTTATATATAAATTTAAAAAAATTATAATACTACAACGAGATGAGATAATTTGATCTGTATAACCAAATCAAACCTAAGCCAATGGAAACAACAAGGAGTTTGGCTTATGGATCATTAAAAATTTATTGTATACATCTTGTTCAAAAGTGAATGGACAAGAATGAAGTTGGTCTTTAGATCGAGTAGTTGCAATTCTTGTCCCACACATTTAATAGCATTGGATGGTCCTATATATGTTTTGTTTTATTGAAGGGCAAAAAAAAAATAAAAATAAAAATAAAAATAAAATAAAAAAAGAATGGACAAGAATGAAATATTAATGGAAAAGTCAACTTATTTTTTCACTTGAGCAATTATGTCCATTCATTTTTCAAACAAGATGTATCCCATTGAAGTTTTAGCAAGATATAAGAGGTCTGGGTGCAATAATGACAAACATACAGCTGAAAAATAATTAAGATTACCACTATGTAAATGACAATTCTTCATTGTCTTCGGTCGAGGGAAAGCCATCGATTGGACCTTTCTTTGCACAGTGGGGTTCTCGATAGGGGTCAAAACAACAATGTCATACTAACTCGAAGTTAAGATCAAAGATAAGAAAAGTTAAGATCAGAGGTAAGAAAATGCAAAACAAGACAAAAAATGTTGCGTTTAGACTTTATAATAATCCAATCCACTCTATCTCTGCCTTCAAGGCAGCCTGATGCTGATCATTCACCACACCCCTCGCACCAAATTATTTTGCAACTCACGCTGACGGATGAGAAAAAATAATTGTCAATCTATGCCGCAGACATTATGCAATCAATTGCCTGTTTGCAGATTCCGGTCATAGTTGCCTCTGGCCCGTAAACCTACATGAAAAAAATAAAATAAAAAATCAATACAGTTCATCCACCAAGAACCATAGAGGTTTTCCTATTTCAAAACTAGGAGAAAGCAAGAGGAAGGGGGGGGGAGAGTTGAGAAGGGGTAAAAATCCAAGCAGAATTGGTCTGAAATTATCTACAGTACTGCAACTTTTGATTTTTTAGACAAGGTTTCCATAAAATAGTCATCGACTCATTGCATACCTCAATGGGTATGCCAAGTTCCTCTCCCAAGGTGCGCATCTTTGCCAAACCAGTCTGATAGTTTGGACCACCTCTTCGAACATAGAGGTTCATTCTTGCTGCTTTTAATTTGGATTCCTTTCACAGAGAGACACAGAATAGAGAATTAATTGGTGAGAAAACAACATAAAAAGTTTTGTATAAATTCCACTAGAACACCTTTTCTTTAAGGGCTCGAATTATGCCATTGAAAGTAGCAGCAACATCAGTGAAGTTAGCAATACCCCCTCCAATAAGAAGGGCTCTCTTACGACCATCAGGGTCTGCAGTAGCACACTGCAAGACCATTAAGAATACGTTCATTCGGAACAAATGAAGACATGAAGAGCAGCTGATGTTCTGAAATAAACTTAATATTTTCTTACGTCAATAACAACTCTAGCATATTGCAACACCTCTTCCTCATTTGGGGCTCCACTATACTCTGCATAGTTACCAAGCTCCTGTGCATATCCCAAATCTCCAACCTAGTTGAACACAAGGAAAAAGTAAGTCCCAGGAGAAGCAAACATCCTGCAGTCCTTGGTAAAGGTGCTGCATAACTAAAACTTTCAGCAAAGATGTGGTTATGATGTGATTCATGAGATTGGCAGATGCACTATAGAGAATGATATTGGGTTTCTTACAGTGTCAGCATATATAACACTTGCACCACCTCCAGCTACCATTGTCCAGATGCGTCCTTTTGGATTCAACACTGTGAATTTCAAAGATGCACTTGTCTGCAATGTCAACAGAAAAATATGACTTCAAATGTTTATTTTATACTGTTGAATAGCAGATCCTAGATTCCATGATTGAACTCAATATCAAGCCTAAAAGACTAGATGAATGGTAAATATAAATAAGAGATACAAAAATGGAATTACCTTTTCATCCAGTGAATGAACAAAACTTTCTGTAGGACTCAGGACTCTCCCAAAAGGCAGAGGAAACTCAACGTTACCCCACCTGAATGGACAAAATATATCCATGAGACAACACTTTCTTCCATATGAATTAATTGTGCAGTTCTGATGCCAATTAAGCAAGCCTCCAAAAATAGACATAAAGAAATGTATACTTCTTGAAGTTCTTAAATGCAGCAGTGTCATCCAATTCACCCCTCATATCCAAGGGATATGGCTCCCCATTCACCAATGTGAATGGATTCATCTCAATGAAACTGAAGTCAAGATCTATGAGAAGAAAATAAAAATGTAAGAATTTAACAACAGCAGCATTAAGAAGATATCCCAGTCAAAGAAAAGTGATGACCAAAAGCTAGAAAAAAAAAAAAAAAAAAAAAGGAGAAATCTTCTCTTTTTTGACAATGAAGCAGAGCACAAGCAGTTTCAGTCTTTAGACATTGCATACCTTGGAATACATTAAACACACCCATTACAAAGTTGGTTATTTTTCCCCGAACCTAAGTGAAATAGAAGTAGAATCAGCACATGATAGATACATTCCAATACCAAAAAAGAATGAAACCAATAATAAATAACTAGGAAACTGAAAAAATTTGAGCCTGAGAAATTTGAAAATGAGGAAAAGTAAATAGCATCAGCGCATTAAATGCAACAAGCAGACACGGGAAAGCTATCAAGTGGTCAACTTGGGCTACCCTATACATCAGTGCATTGGAAGTAGAACAGCTTAATGATGTCTCAGATTACACATTATTCAATGTATCAGCCTTTGCAAAAAGTTATAGAAGTCATCCCAATTGGAAAATAAATAATAAAACTTAAAAGAATACATAAACTCACCTCCAAGGGCAGTGTAGCAATTAATGGAGCACAGGCCTCCAATGTCAAAGGCTTCTCACTCGGAAGATATACAGTCTTAACCTGTATAAATCAACTTCATGTAAAACTTTAAGATACAAACACTCCAACCACAGATCTAAAATGAACAATAATACCAGGAATATACACACACACACACACACACACACACACACACAGAATATCAATGCACTGTATGGCCATACTTTATCCCAGTTCTCTTCAATTTCAATACCCCCACATTCTGAAAAGCTAATGGTGCATCCAAGCCGTTCAGAGACTATTGAGAGGTAATACTCTTGGTCATGGGGAACAAATGGCTCGACAATGAACGTAGTTATCGGTGCCTTGCAACCACCCATTTCAACCTAAAAAGGATACAATACCCACATCACCAAAATTATACAAATCTAAAGAAAATTATAACAGAAAATTATAACAGCTGTGTCTTGCCCATTACCTGAACACCAAGGCGAGCTTTCACAAACTCAGCAACTTGAGCTAAATCCAAGTTCAGTGCCACCAAGCCACTCTTCCCACGCTTCCCGAACAACATGTCAGGCTTCACAACCAACCTGGTGGACGAAAGCCAGGGCTCCGCGTTTGTTAACTCAGTAAAGTCCGTTGCCTCCGTCACCTAAGCCATAAAACTGTCATTTCTCACTCAACCTTTTAGCAAGATATATTCTTCCCGGCTCCTCTTTTTTCTTTTTCTTTTTTGGTTTTATTCAAGACAGCTTCACCATACATTTACTATAAAATACCAACTTTTGCAACCAACCAACATGTTTAATCAAGAATACTAGAAGTTAAATTTTACATAAATTCCATCCATTTAAAACAGAGTTAGAAAAAGAGTTGTAAAAAAAAGTGGAACGTGTATCATTAGTTACCAATTTCAACCTGAATCGCTTAGCTTAAACTTTTTTTTCTTTTTCTTTTTTCTTTTTCTTTTTTCTTTTTCTTTTTCTTTTTGCTTCTGCTTCTGCTTCGGAAGGGATCACAAGCAGGCACAAATTCATAGTGCACACACACACAAACACGTATAAAACTTAATATTGTGAACAGAATACTTTTTTTTTTTATAAGTATTGTGATCAGAATACTAAGCACATAGCTAAGCATAAATTCTTCCCGAAGACACGCATATTCGTATATTTGCATACTTAGTTACCGATCAAAAACATATTTGCATAAAATAGTCAGATTTACAGCTAAACCGATAAAAGGAACATCGAAAACAAAATTTTAAAGAAGCTTCTGATGTCTTCAAAAAAGAATCAGAATTTTCAGCTCAATTTTATACATTTTAAATTAGGAATTCAAACAGTCCAAAGTTAATTGAAATGTTTCAAATGCTAATAGCTAGAAAGAGTGGGGAAAAAACAAAGGAAACGGAAAAGTTTTCCGGAAGAATCTAGAAGCATCGGGATGGATGGAGGATGGCGAGAGTACCTGGGCGGAATGGATCCGGAGGTCAATGTTGGCAAGGCGTTTGAGATGCTCCTTTAGGAGGCGCTTAGAGTCGTACTCTCTGATCTTTTTCCTCGCCATTCACAACGGATTTTACAACGACCAGCTACAAGAAGAAGAAGAAGCTCTTAGCCTTTGGGATCAGAGAGTGGAAAAAGATCCGCGATCTTGAGGAAAATTGACAGAGAGCTAGAACAGTTGGGTGGGTGCGTAAATGCGTGCGTGGTTAGTTGGCCTAAAATAACCAATGATTTTAGAGTGGGAGCGTGCGCGCGTGTGAGTGAGTGATGAGCAACATTAGTCTTTAAAAATGTCTTAAATTTTAGAGCGCGCAAGCTTGACTAATTCCCTTTGAAAAGAATGTCTAAATTTTATATTCACGTAAGAAAAATTATTTTTGTAATTATAGATTCTACTTTTTGTCGAAGGAAGTATACAAAATTTACGTATACTAAAATTCTAATTAGAATTATTCATTATTATATTTAGAGTAATGATATATACAGTCGTAGAGTTCGTAAATATCGGACAATCGTTTTGAAAAAAGAGTGAGTCTATTTTCAAAAAATAATTTTTTTTATGTGAGTTCTGTCGTTATTTACTTTTTCAAAAAGATTATATTGTGTTTACATTTCATGAATACAAATATATATTTTTTAATATATATGCACAAAACTTTAGAAAACAACATGCAACTTTTTAATAAAATATTATTTTTTATTCAAGTTTATCAACATTAAATAAAATTTAATTATAGAGTGCACAAACATAACACACTCATTTTGAAAAATATGAGTAAATATAAAATTTATATGAAAATATTAATTTTTTAAGAATAATATTATATATAATCGTGAAATATATAAATGACATACAGTCGTTTTGAAAAAAATATGATATACTATTAAAAAATAATTTTTTTATATAAATTTTATATTTATTTATTTTTTAAAAAAATAATTACATAACGTTTGCATAATTTAGATTATAACAATTATTTTTTATTTTTTAAGAATAAATTTTACTGTTTTTAAAAATAAATACGTGGCACTTATTTTTTTTTTTTTTGAAAGGAATACGTGGCACTTATTGAACTTATAAGTGTGTCTATCTTTTTCAAAATAAATGAATTATGGCATTAAAAGACACGTATGGGAGGAAAAGTTGAAAATGTAACGTTGAAAACATGAAGAAGGTAGGTTTGATCTTGACCTAGGTCTCTCAGTCTCCGATTGGGCCCATTCGTGGATAAGGATGATAATTACGCACAATCCTCGTGAGTCATGCACTACTCACAATACACGTGGGACAACATGTGAGAAATGATAAAATTAATGAAAATTATCTGGTTTAAAAAAAATTAGTTTACGAATTCAAATGAATTAATATTTCCATTATATGGTAATACTATTTTTATTGTTTTCGGCTCAACTAGAGCTTTCTTTTATTTGTTAGAATATATAATAAAAAAAACTAAATTTATGATTGAATATAAAATTGATCCATATTGTTTGTCACAAATTTAAATTAGCACATGAACTGAACGGTTTAATTTTATTTTTTTTTTTCTCTACATTTGTTTTTAAGATTTATTTTTGCGAATTTCTGTTTACGAGTTTTGCTACGTATAGTCACTTTTGTGTACTTTTTACATACTATACTGATGTGATTGGCCAAAGTAGTTGTTTTATATTAAAAAAATAGCGCAGCTAATCAAATTAGTAGAATGCGTAACAGAGTACGTAAAAGTGACTGTACATAAAATTTTTATTTACTAATTATACCATTTTAAGATATATTTTTTTCTCAAATAAGTGGTACACAAGTCAAACAATGATTTGTATTAATGTGACTCTTCTAAGGATTAACTAACAAATTTTTTAGAGATGACACTTTCAGATGGATGGCATTTGGCCTCTCCTGAGGCTGTTCATATTGATGTAGTTGAGTATTTTGAAAATTTTCTAAAATCTAGGCCAAGGCTTTCTTTACTGAATCTTTCCTATGTAATTGAGGTCTCGATTGTGGAAGAAGAAAATGAGATGATATGTAAGGTGCCATTGTTGGAGGAAGTGAAGGATGAGGTTTTTGTTATTCCGGTTGATAGTAGTTAGGCCCAGATGGATTCGGATCAAGTTTATTTCCTCCTTGTTGGGATATCGTTAAGATGGATGTGGTGGATGTAGTTGGAGATTTTTTTAGAGGAACAGTTTTATTCAACGTCATCCCTAGTGCTTATTCCAAAAGTTGATAATCCGACAAACTTTAATAAGTTTCGACCTATTAGCTTGTGTTCAGTAATTTATAAAGTTTGTTCTAAAATTCTTACTTAAGAGTCTTACTTCTATTTTTTCTAGTCTAGTTTCGCCTAAGCAAGGTGATTTTCTTCCTGGAAGAAGCATTTTTTATAACATAAACTTGACCGAGAAATGATTCATTTAATTAATAAGAAGAGGAGAAGTGGTAATGTGTTGATGAAGGTGGATATGGCAAAAGCGTATGACAATGTTGAATGAGACTTTTTATTGCATGTGGTTAAAGCTTTTAGGTTTTCTCATCAAGTTTGTGGATTGATTCAAAATTGTATTATTTCACCATGGTTTTCAATGGTAATGAATGGTGTCTCTAAAGTCTAAAGGCTTCTTTAAAGGTGGTAAGGGTTTTCGACAAGGTGATCAACTGTCACCTCTTTTGTTTATCTTGGTGGAGGAGGTTTTATCTAGGATGATAAAGCATGGTTTTGCGGAAGGAAAAATGGAGTCGTTTTCTCATTCGAGAGGAGTTCCGCATGTTTCGCATTTACTATATATGGATAACATTGTTATCTTTACGAATGGTAGCCTCAAGTCTCTTCGAAATATTCGGAAAATTTTTGAAACTTATGAAAGATGGTTGGGTTAGATGATTAGTGTGGGAAAATCTTTTCTTAATTTTTCTAATTCAATCAGTCATGCTAGACAGTGGGTGCTTCTTTGATCAACTAGTTTTCAAGAGGGTGTCTTCCCTTTTTTGATATTTGGGTGTGCCTATAATTTTAGGGAGGTTGAAGTCTATTCACTTGGAGGGTTTGGTGACTAAAATCCGTGTGAAAATTGGCAGATGGAAATCCAAAATTGGCAAGTATTGATGAGTTTGCCTATACATTTATTATCCAGCATGTAGGTCCCTAAAACTATTTTGAAGTGATTAAATGGGTGTTTTAGTAAAAAAAATTTTGGTTCTTCGGAAGGAAGAGACAAACATAGTTGGCGTGCATGGAAGGAGATATGTTGGCCAATTGAGGAAGGTGGTTTGGGCATAAAAAGGTTGGATGACATTCAACTATCTCTATATGTAAAATTTTCTTTGAAGTTGCTCTATGAGAATTCTCTTTGGACAAATTTTTTTTCGAGCTAAATATGTGAAGACTCAGCATGTGTCTTTGCTTGATCCATGCAAGGGCTCAAGAAATTGGCGTATGATTGTGAGGTGCTTGCTGTTGACTTTAAATCATTCTTTTTCGAAGATAAGAGAGGGAAGAATTTATTTTTGGTATGATCGATGGTTGGATGACAGTCTGTTGAAAAACTTTTTTCCAGTCTGTCCTTTTCCAAAGACTATGGTGCAAGAATGTAAACTCGAAAATGGGTGAAATTTTGATGCTATAACTCAGCTGGTTGGACCTGGAAGAGCTTTATCTATTGTGCAACATAAGGAAGGGGAGGATATCATGGTATAAACTGAAAATGCGGATGGGAAATTTACAACAAGAAGTGCTTGGAATTGTTTGAGGGTGCGAGCTCTAGCAGTGGCTTGGTGGGGTTTGTCATCATTCTCTTCCAAAAACAATATCGTTTATGGCATGGAAAGCTTTTCTTAGTGCTTTGAGTGTGGATGATAATGTTCGGAAGCTTGAGATACATATTGTATCAAGGTGTAACTGTTGTGAGGTAGGGGCATATGAGGATTTAAATCATGTTTTGGAGAAAGGAGATTTTTCAAAAGCAATATGGGAAAAGGTCTTTAACTATCTGGGATTGATCTCCATGAGAGGGAGGGGTTGGTGTGATAGAGTTGAAGGTTGGTTTTAAAAGGCAAAAAAATAATTCAAAGGTAGGCTCATTGTTTGGCATTATACCATGTATTGTGATATGGTGCTTGTGGAATAGAAGATGTAAAGCTAGAATGGAAGATCTAGATGAATCGGTGTAGTCGGTTTGGGCAAAAATCAAATACTCGATTGGGTGGTTTGCTCTAAAGTGGGTGGTCTGCTCTAAAGTTGAAGGATACTGTTGCTCTATCTTATCATGATCAAAAGATTCTTGATTTATTATCCTTGCCTTTAAACATGTGCCTCCTAAGCTACCAAAGCTGGTTCAGTAGTGTCCTCCAGCTATAAGCAGAGTAAAGTTGAACATCAACGGAAGCTACATTGGTAATCCAGGATTGATGGGCACTAGTGGGGTGTTTCAAAACCACCAAGGTAAGATGTTGGCTGCATTTTTTACTCATTTTAGATAAGGTAATAATAATAAAGAAGAATTATTGGGACTATTGCATGGTTTGCAGTTTGCAAAATCCTTTGACTTTATGCATATTGATATAGAAATGGATTCCATGTTAGTTATAAAATGGCTGCTGGATAAGAGGTGTTCGGTTTGGTATTTAGAAGATTTTTTGGATGAAATTCAAGCATTATTAAGGTCTATGGATGTCAAGGTTCAACACATTTTTCGGGAAGGTAATTCTTTGATGGATTTTCTTACAAAATTAGGAGCGGAAAGCTTGTTGGACCATTGGGAGAATTATGCATAAATTCCAAAGTTGCTACAAGGTTTTTTTAAGGTTGAAAAATTAGGACTACCTCAATTTCGGGTTTCATTGGTTTTTGTTAAGGTTTTTATTAGATGTTAGATGTTGTTTAATTTTAATGATTTGTTTTAATAAGCTGGTTTAAGATGTTACAATAGTATTCATCTACCAAAAGTAAGGGTTTTCAATAAAGTTTAAGAGTTTCCGTCCTCCTTCCAAAAAAAAAAACAAATCTTTTATAAAGGACCAATTATCGTTCTTAAAAACTACTAGGAGAAAGAGATTTTATTAAAAAACGCACCTAGAGCATTTTGATTACAAGGCAAACTACATGGATTAATGTGACTTTTAACCTTTAAATTTATCTCTTCTATAGGCTTTAAAGTTTTTAAAGAAATTATGATTTAACTTAATATTAAGATAAACTAACTCGCACAATAGAAATAATATTAAAATATATAAATTAGATAATTGAAATTAGAAAATGCTAGCCGAACCGAGAGTTTTGATCGAGAATTGACCGATGCCACGTGTCATCTTTTGATTGGTACATACAAAATATTTTAAAAATAAAAAACCAAATATAATTCTTTTCTCCCTCTCTCTCAACTAAAACTACAGATCTAATTCCTTTCTTCGCACTCCTCCCTCCCTCTTGGCTGATCACATATCTGCTGCCTCATTCTTCATATCTTGCTGCCATTAAGTAGGTTTTAAAGAGCTTGAGAAGTATGACCGGAGGAAAACAAAAGAACACCAAAAACTTGAAAATAGTTTCAGCAAAGAAACTCTAGCATAAATATCCAAGCAAAACTCAACCAAAAGTGCTTCTAGAAACATTTATGTTTAAAGTTTTCCACCATTGAACACCAATTCAATGCCTATCTTTATTGTTGCATTGTAAAATTTGATATGAAACTGTTATCTATATTATAATTATCTTGGAAACTATAATCATGTACAATTAGAATATGTATTTTGTAAGTTTTTCTTAGTTCATCTTTTAGTATTTTGGTGTAGGTGTGGTTTGACCAGTTGATTACATAATATGGTTACTTTACTCTCTGGTCTCCAAAGAAGGAAAAAGATTATTAGAAGAAAGTGAATTTGGGAATATGACTGCCTTAACAATAAACTTGCTTTTTGTAGATCTTCGTGATGATAAGCAGTTCCTTATAGAACACCCTGGTGCAGGACCTATAACCACAGCCTAAGTATATGCTTCTATTTTCTATGTTTGTTATTCTTATTTTTGAGCTTCCATTTATCATATATGTTTCTTAGTTTGTTGTGTGTATTTGGTGTTATGACTATAGTCCATGTGGTATAAAGGTCTCATTTTCTTTTCTTTTCTTTTAAAAAAAAAAACTTCTGAAGAGGGAGAAATTGTGAAAGCCTATTGGGGCTCCACTTTATTTTTGAATGCATTGGATGAGCTCATGGATTCCGTACAAGATGGAGGGAGGGAGAGGGAGGGATGAGGGAAAGGATCATGGGTATTGAGGGACAATGAGAGTCTGGGACGTTGGAATGTGACTATTTAGAACCAAAATAATTTTTTCACTTTGTTTCTTTCTTTTTCATTTCATTTTCTATTATTTTAAATTGTCACGTGATACAATCGGTCGATTATTGATATGAAGCATGGGCTCCGTAGCATTACTCATTACATCATCTGATGGGCACCAAGGTGGACCTAGTCTTAAAAATCTTTTTCAAGTTCCAGATGGGCTAATTACAAAATCAAGAACTAAGAAGATCAATAAAGCAATGCAATGATTGGTACAATCCACTTGGAATGAAGCTAACAAGAGCCCAACAATCAAGATTGGTTTGAGACAATGAGATCCAGTTTTGATCCACTTGATACAAGTTGTGGAAGACATGACTTAGAGTTATTATTTGGGCCTATTATTATGTTTATGTGATTGAGGTTTTGAACTTATTTAACTCATTAAAATGGTTTTTTATTAGTTATAGAAATTAGTCTAGAATAATTGGGTTTAAAGATGTTTGGCCCACATATGTTTTATTTTATTGAATTAGGGTTTCAAAAGGATTTTCAAGTTACTATAGCCGCGTTATTGTAGCTTCAACACTATTCACTTAGGGTATTTTTAGAATATTCTCATTTTTATTTTAGCTAGGGTTATGTTTTAGGAATGGTTTAAATCCTTTTTGTAGTTTCATTGTAAGAAGTTTATGAAATTTGATTAATTTTATTCATTGTTAGTTGAGTTAATCTCATATTGTTCTTGAATGAACTTTTGAACTCATTAAAGGCAAATCACAACTTCTGTGGCGTTCTTCCTTATAATTTAGGTTCTTGAGATAGGTTTTTCAACAGGACTAGATTTTCATATAATTTATATTCTTGAAACGAGTTCCTCAACAGGTTTAGATTTTTTCATTGACTTGATTTTGACGTTCTTGGATGAGTATTCAAATTGATTGTGAGTTCAAGGGATTCTATTCTCTCGAGTTCATATCATTTGGTATTCAGAGCAAGGTTTCCAATTAGGTCTAATTCTATCTTTTAATTCTTGCATATTTAATTTTAAGGCTTCATTATTCTTGGGTTGCTAAAAGGAAAAAAGAAAAATAGGGTTACTTAAAATCCTTAGGGTTTTTATGGGATGCCGAAATACCCTTTGTCTTAGGGTTTTGTGTCTCTTGTTCTTGGGCTACCAAAATTTGCATCATTAGGGTTTCTAAATTCTAGGGTTTCTTGCATCTTTGAATTGTCAATTGCTTGGAGTATCGTTTCATTGTTTCCTTCTACTTTCTTGCCAATTTTTGTGTGTTTGAATTCAATTGTTTGATAATTACAATTGAATATTATTGTTTGTGATTGAATTAGTGAGAAAAGAAAAGAAAAGAAAATTCAAAAAACAAGGAAAGAAAAGAAAATGTAGCATATTCAAAGGTTGCTACATAGTTACAACAGAAGATAAAGAAAGAAATTTGTTGATTAAGCCTTTTATTCAAGGGGCTGAATTACTCTTGTTACATCATTCTAGTTGTTATCTTGTTTTGTAATTACTCTTTTCCTCGCATAAATTCCATAAGTCTCGTGTCATTTTATTCCTTTTTTGTTTCTTATTCTTATTCTTGTTTCTTGGATCTAATTACTGGTTGGAATAATGCAAGGTTGGTTGTCTTGATTTAGTTCAACTAGTTCTTAAATAATTTGGGCAGAAAAACTCTTGAGGTAAAAGGCAAGAGAGTGTAAGACTATTATCGAGAAAAAGTCAATTAAGAGTGAAACACGAGTGAAGTGCCATTATTTGAGTGTAAACACATAAGGGAGTGTGTGAAGTTTTTACCACTAACATTCCTTTTGTGCAGCACATTACGATGTTTCATAAGAGTGACTCATCACCAAAGGGGAGATAGGTAATTCATTCTTTGTTTTGCATGAAATACAACAACAATTTGAAAGATTGAATTTGGTGTTAGGGGAAGTAACGGATAGGATGGATCAACGAGATGCAATGAGTAGAAATATGTAATGTGAGAAAGATAGGAGGAGATATGAGCCTAATATTGAATATGAGTATAAAAATGAAGAGTATGGTGAGTCTCTTGTTGCCAAGTATACTCTCAATACACAAATTAGGATGGATGATATAAAGTAATGGAGAGAGAACACTTTTCATACTAGATGTCACATTAACAACAATGTATGTTGTATAATCATTGATGGGAGGAGTTATACTAATTTGGTTAGCACTACTTTAGTTGAGAAATTGAATTTAACTACCTTTAAACATCCTAGACCATACAAGTTGCAATGGTTGAATGATTGTGGGGGAGGTTAGGGTAAATAAGTATGTGTTAGTTTCTTATTCAATTGGAAATTACAAGGATGTGGTGCTTTGTGATGTAATGCCCATGCATGTTGGCCATATTTTATTGGGGAGGCTGTGGCAGTATGACAGGAAAGTGATCCATGATGAGTTGAGGAATATATACAATTTTGAAAAGGATGGAAAAATAATCAAATTTGTTCATTTAACTCCAACACAAGTCCTTGAGGACTAATCGAAACTGAAAAGTGAGATTGAGCAAAAAAGAAAGAGTAAAAGTAAGATTGAGCTAGAAAGCAAGAGTAAAAGTGAGATGGAGGAAAAAAAAAATGAGGTTGAGGCTGAAACCCCAAGAAAATGAGAGAATGAGTTGAAAAAAAAATTGTGAGGCCAAGAGTTAAAAAAAAAATTAAAAACAAAAGTGTGAAAGGGAAAAAGAGAGTGAAAAGGAAAAAGAGAGTGAAAGAAAAAAAAGAGTGAAAAGAAAAGAGAGTGAAGAAAATGAGAGAAAAATAAATATAAAAGTGAGTTTTAATGTTAAGGCGAGTTTTACTGCTAACGAACTTAACGAATCTTTGCCTAATATTGTTATTTCTTTGTTACAAGGATATGAGATCACGTTTCCTCACGATGTATTTAGTAAATTGCTACCTATTAGAGAAATAGAGTATCAACTTGAATTTGTGCCAAGTAGGGCAATTTCTAATTGACCAACCTATAGGAATAATCTGGAGGAGACAGAATGTGGGATTTGGCAACATTACCTTTGACCAAAAGAATTTTTCATGCATACCGAACATGAGTCCTTGAAGCACTTAAAGAGACAAGAAAAGTTGAATAGAATGTGTGTCAAGTAGGTGGAATTCACCGAACATGAGTCCTAATGTAATCAAATATATACAAGGAAAGGAAAATTTTGTGGTTTGTGTATTAGCAAGAAGGTATGTCCTTATCTTTATTTTAAATGCAAAGTTATTGAGATTTGAATATGATAAGAAATTATATGCTAATCGTTCTATGCATGAAGCACATGGAGGTGGTTTGATGGATCATTTTGGTGTAAGGAAGACTTTAAACGTGTTGCCTGAACGCTTGTGGGAGTATCATTTGTCATTCATTGATGTGTTGCTTGACATTTTGTGGAAATTTTATTTGTCATTCATTGAAGTTGCATATAATTAGAGTGTTCATTCTATTACTAATTTTTCACCATGCGAAATTGATTATGGCTCTAATCCACTTATTTCTTTAGATTTAATGCATTTACATGTTGATGATAGTAGTAGCTTGGATGGACAAAAGAATGCGGAGTTAAAAGTGGATCTTTCAGGTGAGTATATATTTTTGTTACTTTGAATGTTTTTTATCGTTCTCCTTTTGATGTAGGTGAAAATTTGAGATAGAATTCTTTTGAGGAGAGGGGGAATGATGGGCACTAAGGTGAACCTAGTTTTAAAGATATTTTACAATTTTAAAATGGGCCAATTACAAAATTAAGAGCTAAGAAAATCAATGAAGAAATGTAAGAATTGGTGCAATCCACTTGAAATGAAGATAGTAAGAGCCCAACACTTAATATGGGCTTGAGAGAAAAAGATTCAGTTTTGATATATTTGATACAAGCTATGGAAAATATAACTTAGGGTTATTATTTGACCCTATTATTATGTTTATATGATTGAGGCTTTGAACTTGTTTAACTCATTAAAAGGGCTTTTAATTAGTTATAGGAATTAGTTTAGAATAATTAGACTTGAATATGCTTGTCCCACATATGTTTTATTTTGTTGAACTAGGGCTTCAAGATGCTTTTTAAATTACTGTAGTCGCAGCACTATTCACTTAGGGTATTTTTGGAAGACTCTCATTTTTATTTTAACTAGGGTTATGTTTTGAGAAGGTTTTAAGTACTTCTTGTAGCCTTTCTTACATAAAATTTGATAAATTTTATTTATTATGAATTGAGTTTATCTCCTCTTGCTCTTGAATGAACTTTTGAACTTATCAAAGGCAGGTCACAACATTTGTGTTGTTCTTCCTTATAATTTAGGTTCTTGAGACAAGTTTTTCAACAAATCTATATTTTCATATAATCTAGATTCTTAAAATAAGTTTTCTAACGGGTCTAGATTTTTCCATTAAATTGATTTTGGCTTTCTTGAGTGAGTCTTCAAATTGATTGTGGGTTCAAAAGATTCCATTCCCTCGGGTTCAAAAATTCATTACAGGGTAGTATGAAACTCCATCATTTTGCCTCTCTTAGTGTTGGTTTTTAGACTTATAAATGATTAAAATATTTACTATTAAGTAAAATATAATGCCAACTATTATTATTGTTCAATGTGTAGGTTTGATTGTCCAGATTTAATGAAAATGTACCTTAATGACTTGAACCAATTCATGCATCTTGGAGTAGAAGCATTAACCGCCTGGCCACCAAACAAAGGGTTTACATTTTGGTGAATTAGAAACATTTTTAGTATATTATCTAATATTTGAGAAATTGTAACTTTTCACAAGCTATGATACCTTATATGATAAGTATAAGGGTAAGTGATGTATGAGATCTTACATTGCTTAGGAATGAGAAGTTATTACTCTTTATAATGTTCCAATAAGGTTTCAATTGTATCATTAACTAATCTTTTTGGAGTATAGGTCAAGTGATTTGGGCCTTCAAGGGATAGTGTCTTTGAGAGAGAAGCTCTCACTTCTCTCTAGAGTTTCAAAACAGTAAATCCCACAAGAGGAAAGGGGGAGCCTCGGCTCCTGCCTCCTTCCCTTCTTCTTAAATTTTTGTGTGTTTATTTCGATGCTTGATTATAAGGATCTCGCGGCAGTTAAAGTTATTACAGCTTAAGGAAACCGAGAACAGCTTCTCTGGTTTGTGGCCCACATAGGCTTCTATGGTGATTGGCTCAACTCATGGATGCACTCATGGTTTGTGTCTCACGCAAGTCTATGGTTGAAGCACTCTGTGGACGTGCATGGTGATGCGTTTCTGCAGATGAGTTCCTGTGCAACTAGTGCATCATGGGGATAAAGTGCTCAGAGCCAAACTTCAGAGGTAAGAGGCTCTGTTTTCGTAAAAAAAAACAAAGGAGATTACCAAGTTGGGGTACAGGCCGTTTTGGGCTAGCTCACGATGGGGCAACTATGGGGTTGGTTCTAACGAATAAGAATGTTGCCATCACTAGCCATGAGCATGGCGAATGAATTGGGTTGCAGCCATTTGAGGTGACGCAGCCGTGAAAGGTGGTGGTGACTTGTGGTTTACTGTAGGGCTTGGAGTCAAGCCATGAGATGTGGAGTCACGCTGTGATATGTGGAGGAGGATTGCCGCTTCGGTGATGCAACGACTTGGGTTGCAGCAGACGTAGAGGAGAAGAACATGGGTGCTCTAATCGAGAAAGCTAAGTTGCAACCCACCAAAGCATGCTTGCTGCAGGAGAACGTGGGTGTTTGTCAGTAGAAAGCGTGTTAAATGAGCCATTTCATTTATGGACAGAACCCGATGGGCAAAGATAGTGGGTAGAAAGTGTTGCGGCAGGGGCTGAACAAAAGTCTATCATGACTGACAGACAAGAGGGCCATTATGAGTGTTTTAATATTTAATATTGTAATTTTGTTCTCTATGTTGTACTTAGGTAAAAATAAATAGAAATATGCTATTGGACTTATTGTCCATAGCAGGCTTGTCCCGCTCCTTCTTTGGAGGAAGAGGGTTTTCTCCCGCTCCTCCTTTGGAGGGTGGGGGTGAGATGTTTTTTCTCGACAAGTTGAGATGGACTTGTCAAAATGGACACCTCTGTAATTTATAGAGTCTCTCATCTCAGAAGGTGTTGTCAATAGAAAGTTTATCTGAAGTTTAGACAATATTCATCACAAAGAAATTTGTGTGCAGGGAAGACCCAAACAGATGTATAGTTTGGCTAGTAATCGAGATTTTCTCCCCGTATTTAGCAGTCAGAACTGTAACTTCCTTCATGAATGAAATGAAGTCTATTTCACAAAAAAAAAAAATGATTTGGGTCTTCCATTGGGGCATTACACAAGTGCTCTTTCACTTTAGTTGTGACTTTCACAAGTACCATTTCATTTATATAAGTTGTGAATTATCACAAGTATCATTTCATTCTCTATAAATATAAAACAATTTATTTACTTCAAATTCTCTACAAAGATTAAAGAAACACTTCTTCTTTCTTTGGGTTTTAGCTATTATATATTGGGTTTGAGGCCTTCCTTTTGTGTGCACTGACAAGAAGATTAGTTGGAAATGACGTTATTGTATCTTAGGATTAAATTGTTAAGAAGCCTATTGCATGTTTAGATGGCAGAATATACTCAAAGGAAAGCGTCTATCACAATGTCCCTCAACACCATATTCTCTCTTTCTAATTTCTTCTTGTTATTTCACATATTCTCTAGTTTACAAAGTATTTGCACATATATCTTTTATTATCCAAATACTCCCAACAATCTTAAGAGTAAAACTTTTCTTCGTTAAACTAGAAGAGTATTATTAATTATTTGGTTGTTATCATGGCTTCCAACGAACCTATTGCACTCGAGAAATTTGGCGGGATCAATTTTAAAAGATGGCAAGAAAATATGAATATTTTTCTTATAATGCTTGGATTATATTTTGTCATTGAAAATGATCCTCCTTATGACGATTTACATGAATCCACACGTACAATTAAATTGCAAACCTACAAAGAAAAAGATAATTTGTGTAGATGTAGGATTCTAAATCAAATTAAGTGATACACTTTTTGATGTTTATCTACACATTAAATTTGCCAAAGTGATTTGGAATGCTCTTGATAAGAAATATGGTGTACAAGATGTCCGAATGAATATGTACGCCGTAAGTCAATTTCTTAGCTTTAAGATGGATGATTTCAAATCTGTGGTAGAGCAACCCCATGAGTTAACTATTCTTTACCCAGGAATTGGGCCAACGGAGAATGGGTATTACCGAGCATTTGACAAGTTGCCTCACTCATGAAAGAATTTTGGTATATCATTTAAACATAAGATTGAAGATATGACCATGAAAACCTTGATTTCCACCATTAAGATCCAAGAACAACACTTGAAAAATGATCATATCCCACCATTGGCTTTTGATTTCCAGTATAAAGCAAATATTGTAGGCCATAGAACACATAGAAACTCATTACACCAGTAGTCTAAATTCAATAAGGGTAAAGCTAGTTACAGGCATTGTAACAACCCTCTCATTTCTCTCTCTACTAGCCTTGAGTCTCGTTCTACTTGATTTCTAAAGTAAGGCCAATATTTTAAAATCCTCGAATATTTTAAATATCCTGAAAATATTTATAAGAGATATTTCTAGTATTATAAGACTAAACTTGATTTCAAATAAGACAATTATAATATTTTTGAAGAGCTCCAACAATATTATAATTGCAGAAAATCATTTTAATTAAATGATTTTAGTCGTTTTAAAATATTATGAGATTTAAATTATATTGAAAAATCTAAATTAAATTAAATGGTTTTATTCTCTTAAAAATAATTAACAACATTTCATCATTTAATAAATATTAAAGATTATATTTTATAAACTAAAATTTAGTTTAAAATATTTTATCTTAATTCCTCTCAGTGTTTTAAGTTAAATAAATGTTTACGCATTTTCAAATCAATGTTTAAAACTCACCGTTAGATTTTTTTTGAAGATCCCAAGATGAAGGGCCTAGAATAAATACCCAATCCCCTACCCTTTTCCCCTCACTTTTCCTTTCCCTCTCTCTCTCTCTCTCCTCCATTTCCTTCAGCTCCCCTCTCCTTAGCCGATTCTCTTCTCCTCCAACTCAGCCCGACCATTGGCCACCCTTGGCCACCGCCACCACTGGAGACTCCCCTTCACATCGACGACCACCTCCATGCCGATTTCCTCCTTCACAAGCCTCTCTCTTCACCACGGTAGCACAACCCAAAAATGGGTATAGCACACGGGTTCTCCACCCGTGTACCGCCTTACGCCGTCACCCAAGCCACCACACCTCACCAACGACCTTCTTCCCTCACCGGCGACCAACCCCCACCAAACCCAACTCCTCTCTCCCTCTCCGTCACACACACGCACACAATCCAGAAATGGGTTTCACGCATGAGTTCTCACCACCAACGGCCCTATCATTGTCGTACTTTGTCTCCCCTGCCACCGAGCACCACCACTAGCCTCACTCTTCCTCTCCCTAGCTCCTCACGACATCTCATGGCCTCCCCCAACCGCACATACTCTCACTCTTCAACACACGGGTTGCACCACCCATGGCCAGGTCTGCCGCCGTGAGCCACCGTGCCACGTCCAACTCGCCACCACAGCTTCACCACACCTCCCTCAAGCTCCTCCACACCCAGCTGAGCTCCCTTAACTCTCCCTCTCCATTTCCATGCCTTGAGACCCACGGCCCTAACTCCTCCACAAGCTGCCATGCCTCCACTGTGTGCCATCTCGGCACCACCACTAGGCCACCACTCTAGAACCATGACCAAACCATTCTCTGCTTAAATCTACACATGTAACCACCTCTAATAGCCCAAATAGCCACTGTACGCAGTTTAATCGCCACATACAACCCTTCCGATGCCTCAATCGTGCCGGATAGCGAGTAACGCACAAGTTAATCTCGACGATGGTATAACCCTCTCTCTATTGTTATTCACGTTAAGTATTAATTGGTTAATTGTGGAGTTCGCTGTTTGGTGAAGTGTCGGGCATAGTTCTGTAGTGTGCTGTGAAGTGTTGTGGAATGTACTGTGAAGTGTGGGCTGTAGTAGTGATGTGATGTGGCGTAATGTGAAGAGAGTACACGTGGTGTGTACTTTATGTAGTGTAGCGATGCACTGTGTGGCGTGTATCGTGATGGTGTATGGCTTAGTGTGGATGGAAAAGAGTTCAATAGAGTGTACTATGTGTAGTGTCATGATGCACCGGATGGCGTGTCGTGAAGAAAATGATAGTTGCATAGTTGAGGAACTTAGAGCATGTAAGTAATGTCGAAAACTATGGAACAGTGTCCCGAAATAGCTGTGATGTGGCCTGTAGTCTGAGGTGACAAGTGTCACCTTGTAGTTGACTTATGGCTAAGAGTATGTGTAAAGTAGCAAAAAAGTGTAAGAGTAGCACAGTGGAAGCATGACAGGGGAATCTCACAAAGTGACATGGTTAAACAAGCAGTCGTGCTTGTGATGAATGAGGAGTTAGTGTAAGAATGATGTAACAGGATGTCAAATGACATGACTAGATCACGACTTAGCTTGGAAGTAGTCTCGAGCTACGTGACATGATGGATATGTAGTTGTGAATAGAGCTTTGTCATGTTAAGTGTTGGGATGAACTTGTAAAGGGCCGAGAAGTGGGAAAATTTGTGCTGACCGGGTTTGAATAGAAGTTGGTATCGAAGTATGGAGCTTGTTCATACAAGCAGTTGTTTAACGGACTATAAGTTGATCTTAGGTGATAAAGGGTGAGGTAAATGTGCATTTGGTGAGACACGTGTACCGAATGGATTTACCATATATAATGGGTAATCTATTCTAAGTATGTTTACAAGATATTTAAGCTTCAGAGTTGGCTTAAAGTCATGTGGCATGCATGGATGTGAATGAAGATTTAGTATGGGCTAAGATGCATGAAGGTAGCAATGGGTATGTTGTCTAGAATAGCGATGCATGACTTAGTTAGTCTAAGTCATGCATCAGAATGTGGTTAATAGGAAAGTAAGACGAAAGTTTTAGTATCTTAATCCTAAGGTGAATTATAGAGGTTCACTTTAGAGGATGAGCACTCCAGGTAGAACATCGAGTTTGGAAAAGGTAGTGATCGTAAGTAGATCCCGAAGGTTTTAGTATAGTAAGGGACACGTAAGAACATAGGGATAGATGGAGAGTGCTCCAAGTGAAATGTAGTTCTATTTCTAGTATAGTTGCTTATGTACTAGATAGAGAATGATATTGAGATTGCGTATGCATATAGGTTGCCATTTGACACGCACATGAATGGATTGTAAGAAATGAATATGGCATGGAGTCCATGTAAGTATTACATTTATACTCTTCTAGAGTTTTTTAAATAAATGAAAATGGAAACGAAAAGTTTTTCCTTTATGATGCTTTACAAAATGACACGAAAGATTTTTTAAGAAAGAATGCTAAGTATAAGTATGTAACGGCCCTTCTTGGCAGTTTCTTTTTATGCACTCCAAAGTATTAAGTGTATGCATGTGAATAGATGTCTATAAGTAGTATATATTGGATGTATTTTCAAGAAAGGAAATGCGAGATTAAGGCCTCATGCTTGAAGTGATGCGAAGAAAATGTGTTAAAATGTTCCTATGAACTGAGGTTTTAAAATGCCTCTATGAAAGATGATATTTTAAATGATGCCTTGAAAGATGATGTTTAAGAATGCCACAGACTGATGTTTTAAACGATGCTTATGTTATGAATTCAAATGCTCTTTTTAAATGTCGAAGTTTAAGCCTATACTTTTAAATAATGCTTAAGAACTGAATGGACTAAAAAGAATGAATTAAAAGGACTGAATGAACAGAATGACTGAATGTTTTAATTTATGAAAATACGTAACGGCCACATGAATGAATGAATGAATGGGTACCAAATGAATGAATGGGCATATTGCAATGCCAGGTAAATAGTACTGGTAGTACACCCAGTGCTGCACCCTGACGGAATGGATTCCTAACCTGTGGGCACGACAGAATCAAGGTCGAAAAGACCGCTAACCCTCGCACACAGGGCGTAACAGTGTGCTATGGCCAATGAAAGTGATAAGAAATAATGTATGTATGTTAAGAAATAATGCATGTATGGTCATACTCTTTAAGAAATGAAGGCACGGGTGTGAGGAAATGTTTTACAAAAGAAAATCATTTTTCAAGAAAAATCCCGCCTCAAAATGTTTTAATTGAATGAATGTCTTAAGTATAAGTATGTATGGAATGATTAATGCATGACTGAAAACCTATGTTATGATATTTTAACTGTATGAAGTAATGCTTACGAGTTTTCGACTCATTTTAGTTTTTATGTGTGCCCTTCCAGGGACAAGACGAATAGTACGCACCAAGAAAAACAGCCTGAGGGGAAGAGCACGAAAGCCTAGACACAATGTTTTGTGCGAAGGACTTTTAATTATAAATTTAATGTTTACCATTGTAACTCTCTTTAAATTAAGAATCAACTTATACCTTATAAACATGGAATCTTTCCTATCCTGGCATAGAAGGAAAAAGTTTTAAACAAACAGTAATTCCCGTCGTCTTTCTTAAAATCATTTTCTAAAGGTCTCACCACAATGACGGGTGTTGCGGGCACAATTGTTTTAACTATTTGTTTTAACCATAACAAACTAGGTCACTTGGCCAAAAATGTCGCTATAAGAAGAGGAAAAACCAAGGCAACGAACAATGAAGATCGCCTAACAACCCACGAGGTCATATTGTGTTTTCCGAGATCGACTCCGTTGGAATCGATTAACGGTATGTAACCATAAGTCTCCAAGTTTATATGGCTTGTAGTGCTACTAATTGGATAGTAGATACAGGAGCCAATGTACATGTCACTTCTACCTGCAAGATTTTTTCAACGTATCAAGATACAAGTTGCATGAAAATGATGATGGGTAACTCCACCTTTGCACAAGTATTTGGAGTAAGAAAAGTTGAACTCAAACTAAAGTGTAGAAACACTCTTCCATTAGAAGAAACATTTTTCGTGTCAAAGGCAAGGATGAACCTAATTAGTGGATCTTTACTTAATGGGGTAAGCTACACATTGTTATTTCAATCCAACAAAGTTATTGTAACTAAATATGGGTCATTTGTGGGGAAATGTTATGTGCTTGATGGTTTGTTTGTAATAAATATTCAAAACAATGTAGTAGAAAATTTGATTCTAATAAACAATTTGCATTTTCTACATGTTCCTCTTCAATATGGTATACTAGATTAGGCCATATTAATTATTATAATGTTAAAAAAATGATAGATTTAGAAATTATTCTTAAAGTTCTTGTTGATTTAAATTAAAACTATTTAATATGAGTTCAATCTAAACAACCTAGAAAATCATTTAAATATGTCATAAGAAATTCGTCACTACTTTAATTAATTCATGGTGATGGTTACTATTTAAATGGTGTCTCTTCAAAAGTCGGTAATAAATACTTCATTACTTTTATAGATGATATGTCCAAATTTTATTATGTTTATTTAGTGAAAACAAAATATGAATCTTTTAATAAATTTGTCATCTATAAAACTAAAGTTGAAAGCCAATTAGAAAGAAAGATTAAGATTACCAAGTCACAGGTAAATACTCTTCTAATCAATTAGTTTAATATTGTGAGGAAAACGATATTATGCACGAGGAAACTGCTCTATATTCTCCTATATATAATACGATATTATGCACGAGGAAACTGTTCTATATTCTCCTATATATAATAGTGTTGCTAAAAGAAAAAAATAAAACCATAGTAGATATAGTCAAATGTATGATCTCTAGTTGATCAGCTTCAAGTTTGAAAGACTACCAAATCTTTGTCCTTTGGAGATCAAAATAACCATGGTCAATATGACCAATGATTGACCATGGTTATGGGCTAATTTAACTCCCTTATTGGCATAGGGATAAAAAAATATGGTGACATGTTCGACTCTAGAAATTCCTCCCACCGGTAAGGGAACTTTGACGAGGAAGAAAGCAGCACTGTTGAAAAAGTACAGAACAATCAAGAGAGGAAGTCAGAGGTACAATCAAAGACTAAAATGGCAAATATCACAGTACACCCAATAGCAGTATCAAGGGAAGAGGGGATCATGGAGAAGGAAAAGGAAACTATTCCAATTGAAGACATCATCACTCCCAAAATAGCTAGTTCTTTCTTTTATTGTGAAAATTTGAGTTTTCAAAATGAGCCTTTGGAGGGACAGAATATTCTCTTGGAGGAGACGGCTAGTGATTTTATGAGTCAAGATCCTATAATTTTAATTGACCTTACTGGATAGAATGTTGACAAAATATCAAAGAAGATCCCTACTAGCCATAACCAATCTGCCAACGTAATCAAGTGGAAGAGGTGGGCTAGGGACCATAATGTAACTTTCACTAACGAAGCACAGAAGATGGTTCCAGCCCAATCTATTGGGCTACCAAAGAAAAGACTTAAACTGGTTAATCTAGATGGTCTGGAATGGAAGGTAGTAACCCGATGAAGAAAAAGAAGGCAAGGCTCACTCTTGCAAAGAGATTAATGCAGGTTGAATTGGTGGAGGCTGCTAAGAAGCTCCATCAACAACAATGATTTGTCTAAACTAGAATTGTCGAGAGCTTGCGAACTCTCGAACAGTTCGAGAGCTTCACCATCTAATGAATCTGAAGCACCCATAAAATCTCTTTCTCATTGAAATAAAGTATGGTAGGGAGAAAGTTGAACTGATAAGAAATAGAACTGGTTCTGAAAAAAGTTTTGTTGTAAATAATAGAGGATGAAGTGGGGGTCTGGCCTTACTTTGGAAATCTTAGTTGGATGTTAATTTGAATTCTTTCACACAATGACACATCTCTACAAATATCACTGTCAGTTGATGGAAAGAAGTGACTTTTCACGTGCTTTTATGGGAATCCAATTACTACAAAGAGAGTTCAAAGCTGGAGTCTCTTACGTGCAATCAAGCCTACTACTACTACAACTTAGTTGTGCATGGGAGATTTTAATGAAATCCTTCTCCAAAGTGAAAAATATGGTGCTACTAACCGACCTTATGGTCAGATGGAAGCTTTCAGGCTAGCTCTTGAAGAGTGTGGATTGAGTAACCTGGGATATAAAGGTGATAAGTACACATGGAGTAATAACAAGGAGGGCGATGGCTTCACAAGAGAAAGATTAGATCGAGCTTTTGGTGACCTTGAGTGGCTCAGCTCTTATGGAAAATACTCTACTAGCACTCTGGCTATCAATTGTTCAGACCACAAACCAATATTTGTCTCTTTGTTTGCTTCAAATGGCTTTATCAGTAGATAGAGACCTTTCAAATATGAAGCGTGCTGGGGAAAGAAGGAAGGTTGTAATGTAGCTGTTTAAGAAGCATGGATGGGTCTGATGAGTTCCCCAAGCTTGTTATCATGTGTCACAACAAGTCTAAAAAAATTTCAGTTGAGGCTAAAACAATGGAGTAAGAATTTCTACAAAGGCTAGTCTAAGCTTATCAATTCTGAGCTTGAGATGATCAAGAACCTACAAGAATCAAATGATGGGAGTTTTAATGTAAAGATTAAACAACTCCAATGGTGAATGCAATGCTAGAAGAGAACCACATTAGGTGGAAGCAAATGACAAAGTAAGTTTGGCTAAAGGATGAGGACATGAATACCAAATATTTCCATTAGTGTGTCAGTCAAAAGAAGAAGACTAATCTATCAATAAGATTACTGACAGGTATGGCAACACTACTTCTGACACTAAACTTATTAGCAAAACTTTTCAGGAGTTGTTCCAGGATTTGTTTGCTACTTCTAAGCCTGAAGGTATTGTGATGTGTCTAAGCCCTTTACGAAATTTAGTGGCTGAGGAGAAGAACACTAGCCTTACCAAAGTCTTCTCTGCTTTAGAAGTTAAGGAAACTATTTTCTTAATGAATCCTCTAGGCTTCCTTGGACCTGATGACTTTTCTTCTACTTTTTATCAACAACATTGGGACATTGTGGGACTTAGACTATGTGTTGCTGTCTTGAACGCTCTTAATCATGGAAGGTGGACACATGGCCTAAATGATACTAACATTTCTCTCATACAAAAAAAGAAAAATCCCTCCACAGTTTCATTATTCAAACCAATTAGCATTTGCAACATCCTCTACAAAATTGTTGCCAAAGTCCTAGCCAACAGGTTGAAACTTGTCATTTCTGATTTGATCTCACTAACCCAAAGTGCTTTTGTCCTTGATAGGCTTATTATAGACAATGTGATTGTGGCTTTTGAATCTTTACATACAATAGAATGTAGAATGAAGGGTAAAGAATATTTTATGGCTTTAAAACTAAACATGAGTAAAGCCTATGACAAGATTGAATGGAGGTTTTTGCAGGTAGTTATGGAAAGGATGGGGTTTGCACAAAAATGAGTTGATCTTATCATGCAATGTGTATCCATTGTGTCTTATTCCATTATCTTAAATGGATCCCCACAAGAAAGTTTCTATCCTTCTAGAGGAATTAGGCAGAGTGATCCCCTTTCACCCTACCTCTTTATTCTATGTACTGAGGCCCTCAGTTGTATGTTGAATAAGGCAAAAGTGAATGCTATGTTTACTGGATTGCCTTTGGGCAAGAGTCATGTCTCCATTAATCATCTATTTTTTGCAGATGATAGCCTATTGTTTTGCAAAGCAAACTCCCTTGAATGAAGGAGGATGGTCAGCCTTCTGAATGTTTATGAGAAAACATCGGGTCAAAGGTTAAACAAGGAGAAGACTTCTATATTTTTTAGTAGTAATACAAGAAGTGAATTGAAGGAATTGATTATTAGAGCTGCAGGAATAAAAGCTACTAGATCTTACGAAAAGTATTTGGGTTTGCCAGCCACTGTAGGAAGATCAAGATCCAACTCTTTTAGAGAAATACTTGACAAGGTGAGATCCAGATTGAGCAACTAGAAAACAAAATTTATTTCTCAAGCAGGTAAGGAGGTCTTGCTTAAATCAGTAATCCAAGCAATACCAACTTACTGCATGGGATTATTCAAACTGCCAAGAAGTTGATTTATAAGCTTAATAAAGTTGTGAAGAATTACTAGTGAGGTAAATAGGCAAATGAGAATAAAATCCATTGGGTTAAGTGGGCTCAGGTGAGAAAGGCAAAGAGAGTAGGTGGACTTGGTTTTAGAGATTTTGAAGATTTCAATATTGTCATGCTTACAAAACAATGTTGGAGGATCTTTAAAAATTTTGACTCATTGGCAGCACAGGTCCTCAAAGCCAAATATTTCGCCAAGTGCTTCTTTCCTCCAAGCAAAATTGGGCAGCAATCCTTCTTATGTTTGGCAAAGCTTGTTGGCTGCTAGACCGCTTTTGGAAGAAGGAGTTTTTTGGAAAATTGAAAATGGGGAACAAGTTAGTATCTGAGATGATAAGTGGGTTCCCCAACCAGCTACCTAAAAGCCTCAAAGCTCTATCAAATTCCTCCAGCTAGACACTAAGGTATCAAAACTTATTTGATATATCTGCCAAGCAATGGAACTTATCCTTAGTGTATGCTATTTTCTCCAAGGAAGAAGCTGAGTTAATCAAAACCATCCTTATTAGTCCATGCAGTTGACCTGACAAGCTTATTGGGAGATGTACTAACAAAGGTCTATTCTCTGTGAAGAGTGCTTGTCACCTAAGAGTAGCTATGCAAGATCAAAAGCAGAGTCAACAATTAGGTGTGCAGACTATGAAAGATTATTGGCCAAAATTTTGGCATCTGAATATCCCTCAAGCTTGCAAGACTTTTCTATGGAAGGCCTATCTAGATGCTCTTCCTACAAAAATTAATCTTTTTCAGGAGGAGAGTTATTGATGATTCAAGTTGTCCCATCTGTGGGCAGGACCCTGACAAGGTTGAGCATGCATTATGGGAGTATATTTCAACCAGAGATGTATGGGGGCAATTCTCAATCAAAATCCAAAAACTCAAGTCTCAAAGGAAAGGTTTTAAGGATATTTTGGACGAATTGTTTGATCTACTAGAAAAGAAGGAAGTGAAAGAATTCTCAGTTATTTCCTGGAAGATATAGGCTAGAAGAAATGATTTTGTATTCAAAAGTACTTTTACTCATCCAAACATGCTAGTGCACCACTCAACGCTTCTGTTGCAAGAGTTCCAATAGGTTACTAACAGTAATGAGAACCCATCAACAGTTCATAATACAACAGTTCTTATCTAGCAGGCTCCTCCTCAAGTTGTCTATAAGCTTAATTTGGATGCAACAGTAGATAAAACTCATTATAAAGTTGGAATTGGAGCAATCATTCAATTGAGAAGGTTCTATTATTGCCACTTTAAAGATGAATAGTGATCTATATCTTGATCCACTTTTAATAGAGGCACTTGCTACACTTCGTGCTGTCATTTTTTGTAAGGATCTGGGACTAAAGAGGGTCATAATCGAGGGTAATGCTCTTCAAGTTGTTAAGCAAAGATGTTTTAGGTGTCACTGATGTTATGATTGATCTAGAGAAATTTCCTCAAATGTATTCATTCATTTTGTTAAAGCTATCAATAAATTTGATTTCTATAAAAAAAACAAAGGATTCCCGCCCGTTTACCCTACTAGAGGGGTGGAAATGCAGGTGGGCTGGGTAACGGGTAACCAACCAATATTGTTGCATGTAAAACAATGCTCATACACAAGTTTTTAATTTATTTTATGAAAAATAATATTTATCATCACTTTAATTGTTATCATTTTATCATTTTTAAATATGATATTAAATAATTTAGTATAAATAATAAATATTTTTTAATCATTTAATATGATATAACAAAATAATTTTAAAATAATAATTAAAAAAGTAATAATATTTCGTATATTAAAATTATATGCAACTCTATGCATTAAAATCAATTTGATGTAAAATTATAAGCTTTCTTGCGTCGAACTCGATACAGCACGCACACTCTCACGTCCTCCGTCTCTCTCACGCTCTCCTCCTCCGATCCATCCCAGGTGCCTATCTCTCTTCCTCTCTAGCCGGTTTCGATCTCTTCCGATCTCTCTCTACCCTCTCACTGTCTGGAGATCCTTGAAGTCAGAATTTCATTTGTTCTCGTCTCATTTGTTGCTGAAACTTAATAGCTACCCGTATATCTGTTTCCAAGTGCACCAATTTTAGTCTATGGTATGATTTTTTCCGCATAAAATGTAATGGGTATTTGTTATTTGATCGATTTAATTCGATTCTATTCATTACAGTTGGTTTAGTATACAATTTGTTAATGATTTGACCAGTTTGGTCAAGTGGGCTTTGTGAATTCTGGTTTGAATTTCTTTTTTACTGAGTGGAACTCTATAATTTTACTTGTTCCGGAATTGGGGGTTCTGATTGTCAGCTATTATGATCCAATTTGTGGTCTGGGACTTTTAAAAACAGTGCTGTTACTTGTTACTCCATTGATGTATATTTCCCCCCGTCTTGTTTTTTAACGCAATCATACTAAACTATCTTTGATTCTTTTCATTATGATTTCCTATTGATGCATACATTGATTGTAGTGCTTCTATTATCTTTCCCTTGTTTCTGGGAAGATTTGTAAGTCTAATTTTCAGATACGATGCTCGAAGATAAGAGTTATGCGGCAGTTACATGCTGGTCATTTTCTTGCTCACCATACAGTCGATTGATTTCTTGAGCTCTTAGTTTGTGTTCCACGAACTAATAGAGAAAATGCTTATGCTTGCAGTAGCTCGCTGATGAGGTTGATGCATAGGTTCTGGTCTACTTATGCTGATTCTTCAATCAGTGTTTAGATTTGCTTTGCGTTGTTATGATTATTTCCTATCTCCTGATGTTATGCAGTTCTCAAGGGTGACAATGATTTTTAATTGCTTCTCTATATTAACCAACATGTCTCTTGTGTTGCTTGTTTTCATGGGTTTAGGTCATGAGAGGGTTGCTATAACAGAAAGACCAATCGTTTATTTGTAAAGCCTCATGGGGACTGAAAATCCTGGTCGTCAGCAGTTTCCTGCAAGACCTGCTGCTACGCCTTTTGCAGCTCCTCCTCAGAATGTGATGCCTTTTTCATCATCCGGTCCCTTGGTCAGATCAGAGTCCTCTGGTTTTAGAAGTACTCTACCAGCTGGTCACCAGCCTATGATGCCTCCATCCATGCATATGGATGGATCACAAGTCTCCGGATTTAGATCTCCACCGATAGCTAGGTTTAATGATCCATCTGTGCCTTCCCCACCAACATCAAGTGTCCCAGCCACAGTTGGACCATTTCAGCGTTTCCCAACACCACCTTTTCGCTCAACAGCTCAAGTACCACTTTCACATGCCCCGCCAGTGGGGCAACCACTAGCTCAACCTCCTGCACCGTCAGTTTCCTTTCGTACACAGCCACAAATACCTCTTGTACCAATGGGATCTCCACCTCAAAGTCTAAATTCTGCACCACCCAACATGAATGTTCCTTACTCTTCACCAGATTCAACGGTTCCAGCTCCCAGACCCAATTTTCAGTCATCTTTTCCTGGACACATCCGTTTGCAATCTAACGCAGATTCACAAGCCCCACCTATACAGTCTCCTTTTTCTGCTCACCAAGGAGGTTATGCACCCGCCCCTCTACCTTCTTCATCCCCTTTCCTTGCTCATCCTGGTGGTTATGTTCCACCTCCGCCAGTGTTAGCACCCATGGGTCTGCAGTCGAGGGACCAGATGCAGCATTTTGGCTCTGGACCTCCAATTGGTTCTATCCAAGGTTTGATGGAAGACTTCAGCTCACTCTCCATTGGGTCTGTTCCTGGATCAATTGACCCAGGAATCGATCCCAAAGCACTGCCGAGGCCATTGGAAGGTGACGTGGAACCAAAATTGCTGGCTGAAATGTATCCTATGAACTGCGATCCTAGATATCTTCGACTTACTACTAGTGCAATTCCAAATTCCCAATCTTTGGCTGCAAGGTGGCATTTGCCCCTTGGAGCCATTGTTTGCCCACTTGCAGAAGCTCCTGATGGGGTGAGTGTCTCTAAATCCAGGATGATAAATAATGGCCATTATTGTACATGCTGTGATGATTACCTTTTTAATTGGTCTTATCTCTTCAGGACGAAGTGCCAGTAGTTAATTTTGCTTCAACAGGCATTATTCGATGTAGAAGATGTCGCACATATGTGAATCCATTTATCACATTTACAGATTCTGGGAGAAAATGGCGCTGCAGCATTTGTTCTTTACTGAACGATGGTAATAAACTTGACATAGCACCCCCCCCCCCCCCCCCTTTCTTCTTCCCCGCCCCCGCCCATAAACAAAAAAAAAGCCAACTTTAAATAGTTGCATCAAAGAGTGATGTAATATTTTTATTATCAGGGAAAATGAGCTAGCACTGCAATTTAGTGTCAAAATCAATGATTCTACTTGCTGCATGGTGCAGAATTTTTGCCAGATACTCTCATTTGCAATTGCATTGTTACTAATTTGGTGGATCATGATTGGTTTGTAGATCTCCTTTTCATTGTTCTTGTGGTACAAATACTAATTTATGTTGTGTCTCGTGTTCAGTTCCTGGTGAGTATTTTTCCCATTTAGATGCCACTGGCAGAAGACTTGATTTGGATCAGCGGCCTGAGCTTACAAAGGGTAGTGTCGAATTTGTTGCTCCAACTGAATATATGATGCGGCCTCCAATGCCTCCAGTGTATTTTTTCCTCATTGACGTCTCTATCTCT
Organism: Carya illinoinensis; assembly: GCF_018687715.1. Taxonomy (NCBI): domain Eukaryota; kingdom Viridiplantae; phylum Streptophyta; class Magnoliopsida; order Fagales; family Juglandaceae; genus Carya; species Carya illinoinensis. The sequence goes on from NC_056759.1 coordinate 33,059,428, forward strand.
GCAGTAAGAAGTGGTATGATTGAGGTAAGCACTTCCAGTTATACATCAGATTTTGCTGCAACTCAATTTACCATCTAAAAACACTTTTTTCTTTCATAACTCAAATACAGCCATAGCAATTTTAGGGCATATGTGTCTGATACTATATTATCACATAAGTTTTATTTGTGTTGCAGTTTATTCTATGGCATAACAGCATACAGACATTCTTAGATCTAAGGAAAATATTGATTGCGAGTGCTATGTTTCATTTATTAGGTCATTTTAGAAAAAAATATTTTCTTTTGTTTATGTTGCATGCGTTGTGCAAATGGTATAAATGATTAGGCACTATTAGCCGTTTTAGCCATGTGGATATCTTCACCTTTAAATGAGGGAAGGTCTTGGGTTCAACTCATTGGAGGGCTGGGATTTTGCACCTGGTGGATTTGGGGGAGGTTACCTCCATTGTGAGTTTGTAGTTTTGGCATATTATCTTACATGGCACCAATGCAGTAGGATTTGCAGTTAACTGCATCAAAGCACAAGTGATGTGATTATTAAAAGCTTCCCTTTCTAAGGTGGTTTTTCTATTAAATTGAATAAAAATTGTTATTCTCTGTAAAATTATCTTCAATAAGATCTTGTTTGGACGGATATTTTTTTTTCCTAATTTGAACTTACGTTAACCTCTATGATTTTTATGCAGGTTGTGGCCCAAACAATTAGATCTTGTTTGGACAAGCTCCCTGGCTTCCCCAGAACACAAATCGGATTTGCAACTTTTGACAGTGCAATACATTTTTATAACATGAAGGCATGCACTATGTGTTACTACTGGTTGATATGGTTTTTTCCCTGCTTCAGCCAAAACACTTTCTGAATGCTTTATGGGTTTTTTCATGTGCAGTCATCTTTGACACAGCCACAAATGATGGTTGTCTCAGATCTAGATGACATATTTGTACCATTGCCAGATGATCTCCTTGTCAATTTGTCTGAGTCAAGAAATGTGGTGGAAACATTCCTAGATAGCTTGCCCTCCATGTTTCAGGACAATATGAATGTGGAATCTGCTTTTGGTCCTGCTCTTAAGGCAGCTTTCATGGTTATGGTATGTTAATTTTATCCTTGCAATACTCTTGCAAAGCTACACAAATTTCTGTCATTTCGAGCTGTCGTTCAATTACTTATCAAAAAAATTTTATCCTTGCACATTGCTGTAACTTTGGCCGTGCATAAATATAATTATTGTTTGTTGCTAATATTTGCATTTCTTACTTTTTTTAAAAAGTAATATTTTCATTTCTTGAGTGATGAGGTCATCAAATTATTTGCTTATCCCTCCTGGACACACTTTGGTTATTCAGTCCATCTCCATTAACCCTGTTCTCTATTTGCAGAGTCAACTTGGGGGAAAATTGTTAATTTTTCAAAACACACTGCCATCTCTTGGTGTTGGCCGCTTGAAATTGCGTGTAGACGATCTTCGTGTTTATGGAACGGATAAAGAACACATGTTAAGACTTCCAGAAGATCCATTCTACAAGCAAATGGCTGCTGAATTAACTAAGAACCAGATATCATTGAATGCATACGCCTTCAGTGAAAAGTACACTGATATAGCCTCTTTAGGTACATGCTTTGATTTCCTTTGCTCTGTGCATCTGTTTTTGGTGACTAAAGTCTAAGCTGATATTCAAAAGATTTTGGAGCATTTTTTTTATATTGACATTTCATTATTATTTTTGAACTTCAAACATGTTGCAATTTTCTGTCATTGTGGTGAATAATGTCGCAAATTCGGTTTTATCATATGTTTTCACTTCGAGAAGGGAATAGAGAACTAAAAAGACTCACTTGGTCTGGCAACTATGGCTCAAGACATGGGATTTCTATTTGTGATCAAGTCAAGTGGAGGGTGTTGTTGGATTCTTTATGAAGTTTAAGTTACTATCCTAGAATGTAAATTGCTTGAGTGAGATTGACAAGCACCTTGGGATTGAAAGTCTACTTTGTCAATGGACGGTAGATAATTGTGGTATGCTCCCTCTAGGTAAGGTTTGAACCCTTGGGTGCAAAAGAATTTTAAGGGCCACATTCTATGGGTGAAGAGCTAATGATTTACCTGATCTGTATGATGGGGATGCATTATATGGGTCGGGTCTGGGGTTAACCGGATTAAAGACATGTTGCATTTGCACGGTGTCTGAATTCCTCAAAAAAGTCAGATAATTTTTTGTTTGCAGAAAACCAAGCTGGATTTTGTCTCTAGATGCATGGTTTGAAGCTTGTGGGGTTTCCATCATGTGGGTTGGATCTAGGGCTATAATTGAGCCAAGCTAAGCCGGTCTTTGGCTTGCCGAGCTCAGCTCGACTCAAAATACTCGAGCTCGAGCTCGAGCCCGAACCCGAGTTCGAATTTTTTTTTTTTTTTTTTTTTTTATTCTTTGTTCAAGCTCGACTCGATAAGCTAAACTCTTAACTCGAGTTCGAGCTTAAGCTCGTCCCACAAACAAGTTCGAGTCGAGCCGAGCTGAGCTCGAGCTTGAATTTTTTTTTTTAAATAAGATTTAATAATTAATAAATTAAATAAATAAAAAAATAAAAGATCTAATATTGAATTTATACAACTAATAAGTAGAACCTCTATTGAATTGTAAAATTTTAAAAAATTTATAAATAATTAATATCAAACTAGTTGGTATTTATCTAAAATAACAATATATTATATACCTACATATATTATTAATACATACATTTAAATATGATAGCATATATCTATTTCATATATGGTTCCTATATGCTGGTATATGAAATTATTAAATTTTTTTGACTAATTATTATACAAATTATAAAATATACCTATGAAATATATGCATTATATAAACATAAGTAATTAGATTACATATTATATATTTAATTATAAAAGTGGTATGCTCATAGTATTAGCTAATACATATATATATATATATGTATATATACATAGGTGTATGTATATATTTATCAATCTATGAATTAGTTTTAATCGAGTTGAGCTAATGAGTCGACTCAAGCATAAATGAGTGGGCCTTAATGAGCCTTAGCCGAGTCGAGTCGAGTTTTGTCAGGTATGTCTCATTTACAAATCGAGCGGGTATCTGCTTTCACAAACGAGCCTTTTTTTTCACTTGTCGAGTTCGATTCGAGTTTAACCAAGTGGGCTATCGAATAGACTGGTTCATTTACAGCCCTAGTTGGATCTATTTAGCTCCCAATGGGCATCTGGCAGGATAATAGGGGTGGAGAGGAAATTGGAATAATGTGTCAATACAGTTTACCGTAACTTGTTTTATAGAAATGTAGAGGATGGTTTCTCTTCTGTTTTTGTGGCTACTTATAGGCATAACTTTGGACAGTGAGAGAAGGTATTTGTGGGAGGAGCTGGCAGGTCTTTGTAGTTGGTGGATACGACCTAGGGCTGTTGAAAATGTTTGAACTCCAACTCCAATTTGGACTTGGAATTCGGATTTTTGGAAAAGTCGGAATTCAGAGTCCAATAGAACTCTGCAACACAAACTCTAACTCTGGTTTTCATATAAAAAATCAAATTATTTTATGTACATATTCTAAAAGGTGCCATAATGATAAAATATTCTTTAAACAGCCCAATTGCTATCATTTGAATATCCTTAGATCTGACCTTCTTTGTTTGAGCCACCTGAACCACATAAACTAGCCTTATTTTCTTTTTGTTAACCATCTAAACAGTGTGGTATCTTTCCATTTAAACAGCATCGTTTTAGTAAACTTAATTCCAGCTTGAAGTTTCAATTCCCATCTCAATCTCTCTTTCTCTTGAGTCAGTGTCTCCCTCACTTACGCACTTGCCCAGATTCTCCTTGTCTCCCCTCTACCTCAATGGCCCTTTGGGTCTCTCTCTCTCTTGGAGTCAATCGCATTCCATAGGTCTAGAAGCTCCCTAATTTGGAGACCAGTGTGGTGATCATCAAGTCGAATTGGCAAAGAGCGCAAATGTGTCTTCATTATTTGGGACAATGGTAGAGAGCATTCTTGTGCTTGGCAAGGCAAAAGAGAGGATCTATTTTGAGACACCATGATAATCCAATGAATCTGTTGTAATCTATTGTTGTAATTAAGTGCTTTAGATTTGATTGATTATTAGGTTGTTGAGAAAGTGTGAGCAAGGACTTGAAAACTTGGCAAACCTATTTGGTTGTTTTACTTAGTTTTCCTCACATTATTACAACCAAATGCACCACATAATACACAAAGGAATCATCTTCCACACAGCTGTCACTTGAGAACACATTTTCAAAGCATCGTCCATTCCCCTCATTCCATATGCACCACATAAGGCATAGAGGCACCATCTTCCAAACCTCCGCTACTTGACGATTTCCTTGTATTCCACTCCAACAAGCCAACAGATCCACCACCTTCTTAGGCATCACCCAAGCAATGTCTAGCCTTACAAAGATATGATCCCAAAGAGCCTTCGCCATGTCACAATGGAGTTTTCTTCACCTTATTGATGAGGATTGAGGTCACATTTTTGTTTTGCTTAGTTTGTATTTCGTTTAGGTAAAAAAGGAAGTTTGCTTAAATTTTGAATCTTTTGCTCTCTTTCTCTCAAATTTTAGGTTCCATTTAATTTTGAATCTTCCGTATTTCTTTTAGTCTTGGACTTTGCTTTTCAACTCTGACTCTGCTTTGATTTTCATAAGGCAGGGTAGGGCCCTCTTTTGAGTCACAGTCGGAATTGAGCTTTGCCCTAGTATTACTACTGAGTTGCATCAATTGGGATTTCAATGTCACTTGATTTCTGAGTGAAAGATCGGTCAAAGCTCATCTTTTCCATGCTATGGTGGATTTCTCAGGTGTTTTTTTTTTTTTTTTTCCATCTTTGAGCAAGATCTTATGGATCTTTCTCTCATTGGAGGTTCCTTCACATGGTCAAATAATCCATTATCTCCATTATATTTCGATATTTCCATGGAAGCTCTCCACAAAATGTTATTAGCTAATGTTGGTGGAGGTTTTCTCTCCTTAGAGTAAGGCCTGCTCTTCAATTTTCGAGGGAAGTTTAACATGAGAGTGAAACCTTGTAGAAAGGCGTGGTGGATTATAAATTTCAATGAGGTACATGGACCTCTTGAGGTAGGGCCATGGAAGAATATCAGGGAAAGGTTATAGGGTTTTTTTTCTAGTCATATTAGATGTGATACCTCATATGATAAGTATAAGAGTGGGTGGTGTATGGAATCCCACATTGCTTGGGAAGATGAAGTTATTGCTCTTTATAAGGTTTCGATGGGGTTCTAATTATATCAATGACTAGTTCTTTTGGAGTATAGGTCATGTGGTTTGGGCGTTCATGGGATCCCACATTGCTTGGGAATGAGAAATTCTTGCTCTTTATGGGGTTCCAATGGGGCTCCAATTATATCATTGACTAGTTATTTTGGAGTATAAGCCATGGGGTTTGGGCTTTCCATTGGGGCGTTACATAAGAACCAAGGTGGGTAGTGCTCTAGGACTAAACTTTGGCATGATTTATTGTACTGTGACGGAACCCTCAAACAACTTCCGAATAAGTATATGGTATTTTGTGTGTGCAAGAGGCTTTAGTGGCTGATCTATTTGAGTTCTCCAGTGGCTTTCCTCAGTGGAATATTAGTTTTGCCCGAGCAGCTCCTAGCTGGGAAGTTGATGCCTTCACAAAGTTATTCAACCTTCAAATCTTATCTTGGAGGTGCATATAAGATTCTTTATGCCCTTTCTTGGAAAGGAAAGTTCACTGTTCGATCTTTTTTCTATAGTTCTTACACCCAAGAATAGTACTCTTTCCCAGGGATCTTATCATGAATAACTAAAGAAATATATTATTGTGACAGATTGGTGTTGTATGTGCAAAAAGAGTGGTGAATTGAGATCATTAGTGCCTTGTGGAATGACTTTTCTGGTTGAGTTGGTTTGGCTTGGGTTGTGCCTAGAACCTCTGCCAATTTGAGAGGAATATGTGGCAGCTCACAAATTGTAGTATGGAAAATGGTCCTGACTGTCTAATGTGGCGTATTTGGAGGGATGGAGGGAAGGAATGATAGAAACTTTATGGACCTCAAGCAGACGGTGGAGGAGCTTAAATTTTTATTTTTTTTTTCAATACTCTATTCCTTTGTGTAGCTTCCATATATTTTAATGGGCTTAGTTTTCATTAGTTTCTTGCTGCCTTTTCTATATTTTTAGATATTCCTCTTGTATAGGTCCTGTGCACTTACGTTTTCTTTTGAACGTGTCTCATTGTACACCTCTTGATATTTTTAGAGAAGATCTTGGTATCCACCTGCAGATTTTTTTTCCATTACAAATGTAGTGCATGTGGCCTGCAGTTGGTACTGAGGTAGGATGGTTGATTGGTCTACTAAAGAGTTCGGCATGGGCTAGAAGATGTTGGTCCTAAATTTGTAACTTAAAAGATTTCCTTAAATATTCCTTTGAATGTTCGAGTCTTACACAGCTGTGTCATGCAGTGGATGTGCTGATAATTCTACTTGTGCCCAAATTTTGACTATGAAATATGAACGTAGGATGCTTTCTTTTGGTAATTTGTGGCCATGTAACGTAGACTGATTATGAGCATATTTATAACTCACTTGTATAAAATAAGTCAACTGTGAACTTTCAGATCTTTTCTTTCTGCTATCTCTGCGCGTTTTTGCTAGTACATTTGTTTGTACTTTTTAGTCTTTTAGATGCTTTGCCAGGTATATCCAAGCTTATTCCTATGCTGCAGAAGTTTTGACTTATAATGTGTAAAACCTCCCTGATATTCCAAAAAAAAGGAGACATAATATTGACTATTTTTTAATACTCTTTAATGTAGGAGCTCTTGCAAAGTACACCGGAGGTCAGGTGTATTATTATCCAAGCTTCCAATCTGCCACTCATGGAGAGAAGTTGAGACATGAGTTATCCAGAGACCTTACAAGGGAAACTGCCTGGGAAGCTGTCATGCGGATAAGATGTGGAAAAGGTCAGCCTATTCATTATATTCCATTGCAGTTTTTATCCCATACATTTTTTTTTTTTTCAAAGAGCCGAGGTCACTTGTCCAATAGTGACCCCTTCCCACTTTTATTAAAAAAATCCTCACTTATGGCGGAGGAATACCCAAAGAAACAAAGACCCTGAGATCTTAAACCTCAGGAATAAAAAACCCCAACAACCCAACAAACAATCCCTCATAACCAAAATCAAGATCAACATCTAAGACACAAGACACAAGCATCTTTTGCTTTTTGCTTTTTTGACATCAAGACGCTAGCTTTTAATTTCATAGATTTGAGACCTGAGTTCTTTCTGAATGTAAATTCAAGATCCCTAGCACAGTGTTGATTCTTTAAATGGAACTGCTACCTCTGTTAACAGTTATCTGATGCAGACCATCATTCCACATTATATCTAATCTCCCACAAATTTGTTGATAATTCTGAGGGGTGTCAATTCATGTCGGGTCATCAATCAGTCAACTCTAACTCGACCCAAATAACAAGACATGGCAGTAGAGTTTGGGTCATTCGGGTAGTGAGTCATAGGTTTGTGTCAGGTGACCCATCTTTTTGCCACTTTTCATTGTTGTTGAAACATTTTATAATGGATTTACTTTAATCATATAATAATTATATGTATTTTTCATGAATCATTTTCTTATTTGCTGTCACTCATCTGCAGCATACATTGACAATATCAATAGGATTAAGAATATATTATAAATTTGAAATGTTTAGATTGTCCAGATATATTAGGTTTTTAGTAGTAGGTATTTCCTTTGTATACATCCTGTGTACTTTGGCTTATGCCTATTTCTTGGGAATAAAATCTTCTATTACTTATAAAAAAAAAAAAAAAAGCCAATTATTTTATAAATTTGAAAAACCAACAAATTTTTACAAAAACTCAAAAAGGAAATAAATCATATATCAACTCTTGAGGTCCTTGTCGGTAGATGTGACAGATTGGAGTGAGCTTAAACTATCATCTTGCAGTAGTCAATGCCAAAACACCAGAATGGAGGTTTCACGATTAGTTAGAGTTTCAATTTTTGAGATTTCAATTTTGGAGGGTCTTTGGTACAATATTTCTTGCAATACAAAAGTCAAGGAATTAATCAATTGTGAATTTGTTGAACTCACCCAAGGGATTAATCACTTGTGAATTTGTTGAACTCACCCAATTAGATATTTTTTTCATTACATTAATATTTAGAGTTTAACAGTTATTAAAATTTATTCATGATTCATGTATCATCTCAGGTTTTCCTAAAATAACCTAATTGATAATCAGGTCAATCGGGTTCATGTCAAATTGACTCCAGTCAAATTAAGTTTGAACCTAACTCTATTATTCGTGTCGGATTCATGGATTGTGCCAAAGATTGCCAACTCTAAAAATTTCCCCATTTGGCACGCATGTGAAGGCACATGACTGCTTTAAGCTAAAGTTTAGCAAAAATGATCTCATTCTAACTTCCCTTCGGCTTGAAGATCATCTTCCGCATCCATATCAAAGCCCCAAAGGGAGAGATTTTCAATAGAGAGCTTGGGTGGCCAGATACGATCACGCTGGTGTAGGGAGGAGAAGAGTCAAAGGAGACTATATCTGCCAGAAAGAAGGTAGTGACCGGCAATTGGATGGGAGAAGACAGTATCTATATGTTCTCTGCAATGTTCAACGATGCAAGCAGCTAATTTGACGTTCTTGTGTCTTGTAATGCCATCGTCTGGGTCTTTATCTGAATATTTCCAGGATCATGTCTTCAACCATGAAGAAATTTGTGGTTTCTTACTATACTGAAATTATTCAGATTACGGGTAGCTTACCAGCAATTATTTCCTAGGGTACCACAGAATTGTCCTCATGCTGATTGTTTACTTCAACAGAGCCATCGAGTTTATATTCACAGGCAAAAATGTTCTAATACCCAAATGCAGCAATGCCCCATGTGCATGGGTAAATGTTTCGAAGTAACTGGATTTACCTCTGACAAATAGACCCACTGAATCTCCACAAAGGACATGCCAAAAGGTTGATGTATTAAGTGCATACTTGGGAACAGAATAAGCAAGAGCCCTATCATGCACCTTCAATTAGGGATTGAGATATCAGTTTACTGAGGCCTGGTTTTCAATTTCCCCTTTCATATTTCTGGGATTACTTCAGTTTCGTTTTTTTTTTTTTTTTTCACTCCTCTTGGACACGTCAGCTTTTTTTAGTTATCGAGATGACACATCTGCTTTTTAATTGAACTGTGTGACACTTAGGCTAACTACAATTCCATGCTGGCAACTTCCATTAGTAATATGATGGAAACATATGGGTGGTCGTGAATTTACCTCAAAAAAAAAGAAAAAAAAACTCAGGGCTTAAGTCTATGAGATTAAAAGCTGTGTTGTTGATGTCAAAAAAGCAAAAATCAAGAGAAGCATGTGTCTTGATCTCCATTATGCATTCATACATCTAGACATGTTGAGAATGAACGGGCCTATTTGCAAAAGTGTAGGTCTATTCTAATGGTTTTGATTATTTTTTAATATCATCATTCAATGTCCATAGGGCAAGGCCTAATCGAGCACTCCCCTAACTTGAATAATTTATACCTATGGGTTTATTGCTATGTGCTTAATATGCTGATTCTGTTTGTTTATACTTCTAGGGGTCCGCTTTACATCTTATCACGGAAACTTTATGCTAAGATCTACGGATTTAATGGCGCTTCCTGCTGTAGATTGTGATAAAGCATATGCAGCACAATTATCTCTTGAAGATACATTACTGACAACTCAGACAGTATATTTCCAAGTTGCTTTGCTGTATCCTTGTGTTGAAAATTCTTGATATGTTCTCTGATGTGTACATGTAGACATGCATATAAGATGTTACTATGTTTGATGAGTCATATAATCAAAAATCACAGATGATGTTGGACAGTTGTAGCCATGTAATTAATGAGCTTCCCCCGCCTTCTCCCCCTCCCCAATAATTTGCATAAAGAATGCTTTAGAAGAAGAAACTCATTTGATGATTCTTATGCTGATATTCTTGTTCCTGGATTTTAGGGGTCTGTTTTAGTCATAATTTTTTTTTTTTTTTTATTGCCGCCGGGTGTCCAAGAACAGCGTCCCCACTAATCCTAGGGATGCACAGGCCTTTGGCAAGAAGTTTCCCACAAGTGCACCTTGGATAATTGTCCAATGGCCCCTATAGATTGTTTGCACCCAAGGTGATGTGAACCTTAGACCTGGGGGGAGCATACTCTCCAGTCCAAGGCCTTTACCGCTTGAGCCAACCCCTAAGGGTTTTTTAGTCATAATTATCATCATGATCTTTTTTTATTCAGGAAACTGTGATGTTGCATGGTCTCTATAATGTGAGAGCCGCATTCCTTGATATTTAAGGGACTTTTGCAGTTGCCTTTTCTTCTAATAGGCATGAGAATAAATTTCCATACTGATTTTGTGTTGGACATTATCTTCCCTGCTGCACTAAATATCGTCTGGGACATTTTTTCTTGTTATGGCCTTTTATTCCAGGACTCTTTTGACTTTCTAGATTGTAAGGATTCCATTTAAATACTGTTGGTTTGGACATTTTGATGAAGTTTTAAAGTGATGGAATTGGCCTTAACCATATATAGATATACTGCATCTTGTGGAGAAAGGCGTATTAGAGTACACACAGCAGCTGCACCAGTGGTTGCAGATCTGGGAGAGATGTATCGCCAGGCTGATTCTGGTGCCATTGTTTCCTTGCTAAGCAGGCTAGGTACAGTTACCTAAGCTGATGGCAGTCATGTTATTTTTCATTTTTATTTTTTTAATATTAATTAGCATAACCTGCAGCAATTGAAAAAACATTGTCCCATAAGTTGGAAGATGCTCGAAACTCTCTGCAACTAAGAATCGTTAAAGCTCTTAAAGAATATCGAAATCTCTATGCTGTGCAACATCGTTTGGGAGGCAGGATGATATATCCGGAGTCTCTGAAGTTTTTGCCTTTGTATGGATTAGCAATTTGTAGATCAAAGCCTCTTCGTGGAGGGTATGCTGATGCTCCACTAGATGAGTGCTGTTCAGCAGGTTACACAATGATGTCTCTACCGGTTAAGAAATTGTTGAAGCTTTTATATCCTAGATTGGTTCGACTTGACGAGTATCTTCTGAAGGTAATTATAACTGGACTCAAGAATGCACTCATGATGACATTAGTCTGAAAATTCTCAGAATTTCTTCTGCTTCTCATATTTGCAGGCATCTACCCAGGCTGATATCAAAGATCTTGAGAAAACATTACCTCTGGCTGCTGAGAACTTAGATGCCAGAGGTCTTTATTTATATGATGATGGGTTTCGCTTTATTCTATGGTTTGGTAGAGCTCTCTCACCTGATGTAGCTATGAATTTACTTGGGGCGGACTTCGCAGCAGAATTATCTAAGGTATGCCAGATCACAACAAATAACATAATATTTTTGTAAAAAATTACAGTATCCACCCTCCATCAGGAACAAAACAAAAGACTACAATGATCTTCATTACCATTTTTGTCTCCATGTGGCTTGACAATTATCTTAGCTAATTTGATAGCTTTACTTATCAAAAAACATTTATGCATGAAACCCTTGATCTGGCGATTGTGTTTATCAAATATCCTCACTTGTGGTGGAGGAAAATCATGTGTATTACAAACCAGAGCACCTTGGTGGTTCAATGATATACCAAAAAGCCCAAAACCAAGGTGCTAAAATAAAAACCAAAAATACTTATCAAAAAATAAAAAATAAAAACCAAACCAATAAGAACTACCGTCAAACACAATCAATCCTTTATCTAGCTTATGAACTTCTTTTTCTTTTGCTTCTGTGGTGGACATTGATCTGCCTATGCATGTCCTTGGGGACTGGGCTGTTTTGGGAAGTTCCTTTTGTATGACCTTGGGTTCAATCTTATGTCTTTTATTGATAAAAAGTTTTGTTCTTTTGTGTTACTGGCTTTGCCATTCTTTGATCAATATAATTTGTTTATTTATCAAAAAAAAAAAAAAAAGTTTTGTAGTTTTGTTTATCTTGAGAATCTGACCAGCTTTTTATTAGCCCAAGCCTCTGCAGCAATAGTGCAATGAATTTTCACATTAGTCTGAACCTCACCGACTCAAGGTATAATTGACCTCTCCTGTTGTTGTCTTCTTGTGTTGTTTTTGAGAATCAGGTTAACCTTTATGAACATGATAATGAAATGTCGAGGAAGCTGATGAGGATAATTAAGAATTTTAGAGACAGCGACCACTCATATTATCAGCTGTGTCATCTTGTAAGACAGGGGGAACAGCCCAGGGAAAGCTTCCTTCTTCTTTCCTATCTTTTGGAGGACCAGATGGGGGGTGCTAATGGTTATGTCAATTGGTTTCTACAAATACACCGGCAAGTTCAGCAAAATGCATGATATGATAAGTTCAGTAAAATCTGTTAATATACAGGTAATGACTTCTAATGTCGAGTTTGGCATTTTACTTTAGAAGTTGATTTTTTTTGTTTGAGAGAGAGAGAGAGGACGGTATCCCACCTTGGAAGTTGATTCAGTACATGGCCAACCTGTTCTACGGATCAATTACAGATTTTCTTTTTGCATGGTAGAACAAAACCATGATACTCAAGGTTAAACTCCGTGTTGCGCATCGTTATGGAATTTTAGGAACTCCCATGCTTCAGATTGTTTTTTATTTGTTTTCAGAATGTTTCTGGATAAAAGCGATAAACAGCCATCTCTTTGTTTTAGAAGTATAATATTTGTTAAATGATCTTTGCTTTCTGATGCCTTCCTTGAATTGAATTCTGCAGGGTCCCAACAGGCACCTTCTGCACCTCATACACTAGTTGATGGAGCATATTCTTTTTATCAAAATCATGATCAATTTGAGTGATGGTTAACTTGATGAACTGGTCACCAGACATATTGAAAGATTTGTTTGTCCTTCACAGGATCAGGATGTAAAAATTAGGGAAGATGTAGTCTTAAAATTGAGAAGAAAAACAAACTGAGTGAATTTTTTGTCTGCGATTTTTTTAACTATTTTTAGCCATTTTTCTAATCTGTGTTTTATTTTGATTTTCTTTTTCCCAACATGCCACGATTGTTTTGGAACAACAGTTTTCTTACTAAATTATTTGATTCTCTTCACTTACAAATTATAAAGTATTTTTCCTTTTGATATCTCTGTATTAACATTGAAAACAAAACACAGGTAAGTAGGGATCAGATATGATACTCATAATTTTGGAGGGGTTAACGTATAACTTATATTTTAATATGTGGAGGTATGTAATATTTTAAATAGTTTGATGGTTATACTGCAAAAATGTTAGTCGAATCAAGCACTATTGATGGACTTGGTTAGATTCAGATCGGTTGATTTTTGGTGATCGAGACCTTGGGTTAGGTTTTGAAATTCAATGATAACCGACCAACCCGTTTTGTATCTAGGTGTCTTGCAATTTGTCAAAGGATTGAATTTTAAGATAACAGTAAGTGCTTTTCTTTTTTATTAAAAAAAAGAGGAGGGGGGGGGGGGGGGGGGGGGGGGGGAAGGATGTGGAGGATTTTGAATCTAAATTTTTCATTCGGAGAACCAGGTTGTTAATGTAGTATTTCGCATGCCTTTGAGTTGTGCTGTCTTGGGCTTGAGGACACAAAGAAAACATTGCGAAGGGGGTTGTGGTGGTGTCAGAGATATATGCCACCTCCACCGTGCCTCCAGTTAGATGCCATAAATGTGGTGTGACCTTCTAGGCCGTCGGCCTGTGACAGGTGTGATATATCGGATCTCTCCTCCATCCTTTCTTGTTGTCAAGGGATCAAGGGTCTCCCGCTTATACCGCCCACCTGTCTGTTCGAACTTTTCGGAGCTAGGTGGTGCAGGGGAGAAACTTGGACAGTGTGTCCCATGTTCACAATCCTTTAGGGTTTAGGGACCCTCTATAGGTCGAGGGGGTTGCCTAGTTGGCTCAAGCCCCTTGCATTTAGACCTTTGTTCCTGGGCCTCAGGCTTGAGAGAAAAAATTTTCTAACACGGATCATATGTTATCAGATCATTAGACACTTAGTAGATAATATTCAATTTGATACCAAACCTTAGAGCTATTAACAATTGGAATGTAAAATTTATTTTTCAAATCATGTCATTTCATATAAACATTTTGTTAAATTTGTTATCTACGTTGACTTATAAATAAAACTATATAAAACTATATAAATATTTTATTAAATATATTATTAACGTTGACTTATAAATAGAATTTTCTTTCTTTCTTTTTTTAATAAAGGGTGGTTTAGGGTTTTGAACCCAAGTTTTTCTAAACGCAGGTTTGGTAAGTAAGATGATAATTTGAATTGAAATGAAAGTTTAAAATATTATTTTTGAGTATTATTATTGTTTTAAAATTTAAAAAAGTTGTATTGAAATATGAAAAAGTTAAATTATTTATTATATTTTATGTAGAAATTTAAAAAATTTATAATAATAAGATAAAAATTTTGAATTTAAATATATCTTTCAAACCTATCCCGGAGAACTGGCTTTTGGCCAGAATTTCTAAATAGTTAAATGAAAACCACTATTTATTATTTAGTTGGACATTTAGTCATTATTAGGGGCTGATTGTTCCACCGCCAGTGTCATTAGGAGCGTTGATCCTCCAACAGCAGCCAGTTTTTCTTTTTATTAGGCTCTAAGTGGGGTTGGGGGAATTTTTTTTCTTCTTTTTTAATTATGACTGCTTATTTGTTGTTTACCGGTTTCTACCCATCCCACTTCTCTAATCATTACCTAATTTTTCTCTCATTTTCATCACTCTCAGTGAAATTATAAGAATATATACTAATGATGTTTAAATGGAAAAAAAAAACTTTATTAATTAATTAAAAAAAATATAAATCAATCAACATAAAACCTTACCTCAATTTTTATTTTTGTAATACATAAAAATTTAAAAAAAAAATAGATTTTACAAGATCCAAAAGAGTAGTTACTAAATCTACTAACTCCCAAACAATTACCAAACAAAAAACAAGTTAATAACTCTTGTAAAAACAAATTAAGGAAATAATACTTACAATCATAAATATATAAGTGCTGTATAATCATTTTAAAAAATTGAATAAATACGGGACTCACATGAAAAAAATAATTAATTTTTTAATAATAAATCTCTTTATTTTTTAAAACGACTGTATGAAAATTTTATATTTTATAATTATATGTATTATTACTCAAAATGGACAAACATGTACGTTAAGAGAATTAAAAAAAATAAAGAAGAAAGGCATATGCTCCAATTGTAATGGTTTATCCTAAGGCAACCTGCCTAATTTTTCTACATCATATCGTTGACTCTACATCATATCGTTGACTAAAATATCATGTCTGCTTATGGCACAAAGATGGTAGCAATTTTGCATGTATATTCGCATGTTTCTGAAAATGATTTGGACGCTCCTGACGAAAGAGGCGCCCGTTGCGAAAAGACCATGTTAGCCTCAGGGGACATATCTGTTAAATTTTTGAAAAGCTATAATTGCAAAAAGAATGTTTCCAAGCAATTATGTCGATAAATGATTATATGAACAATAATTAAAGGTGATTTTATATAATTTAAAGGGATTATATGAATGGACCTAAAAGTTCCCTATCTTAAAATAAAGAATAAAATTGTAGGCATAAACTCCGCGTATATCTTTTTTTTTTTTTTTTTATAATATCAAATGCTTTATTCACAATAAAAATATATACATACAAACAGAATTAGAAGTCGAAAACAAGCGTGCCATACAATCGATTCAATAGAATTATTGTTCGAATTCTGGGGTTTATAATAGAAGAGAGGGACACAAAATAGGTATTGCAAAATATATATTATTCGAGTAAATTTCTTGAATAGCATTAAGGCTACATTTGAATGTTGAGCTTAATTAAGATAAGTTGAGTTATTTATGAATTGTAATTAATTGAGATGGTAAAGTAATTTTTATGAGATTTACTTAAGATGAGTTTAGATGTTAAGATAAGTTTAGATTTGTTTATAAAAAATTGAAAATAGTTGTGGACCCTGCATGTAAAGAAGTGTTGAGTTGAAAAATGTTGTCGGTTAAGTGTAAGAAGGTTTTGAGTTAAAATGAGTTTAGTGATTTAATAGTTGTATTTGAATGTTAGATTCAATTTAAAATTAGATTGAACTAAATTGATCTCAGTACACTCATCAAGTCCCCATGCTTGTAATACTCCTCCAGTTTTGTCTACATGCTACATGCCACCTAACTTGGGAATGAGTGAATTTCATGCATATACGTGATTGTTTCAGTTACTTAGAGATGATCTAAGTTGATAAACACTACACAAGATAGACATCACCTGATGATAATCTCATATAGTGCTAATCTAATTCAACAGGAAACCTCTATATATATCAGGTAACCCCAAAGACGGTACATTTTTAAATTCTAAATTACTTGTGTGATACATTTTACTCATTTAAGTGTCGGAATGTTTCGAAGCGTATCATGCTGGAGTATCTTTACATTGTGCAGGTGAATGGTTGCATTTGCGGTGGTGGGACACATCCTTAACAGACCTCTTTACTAGCTTGAGAGAGGAATTTATTACGCCAACTTTTAATTCTATCCTCCATTCTCACTTTAATACTACAGAAAGCTTTGTACTTTGACCTCCCCTCTCAGCTTCATCACATATTTGAGTCCTAATAGTCTGAGCTATAGATTCCTTCGCCTCTCTTTTAGTATTACAACTAAAAAACAAAGGGGTTTTATTCAAATTCAGCTTTTGACCTGAAGCCATTTCATAAGTATTCAGAATACCCTCCAAAGTTCTCCATTGATACAATTTAGCTTTGCAGAAATCAAACAATTATCTGTAAAAAGCATATGACTTATACTGGTACCTCCCCTACTAACCTTCACCCCTTTTAATGACCCTCGAGACTCAGCTTGTTGTAATATAGAGGAAAGTCCTTTAGCACACAACAAAAACAGGTAAGTGGACAAAGGATCCTCTTGCCTTAAACCCTCTAAAGGACTAATTAATCTACTACCTTATCCATTGACTAGAATTGAATACTGAACAAAAGATACACACACCATAATTCTCTCCACTCATCTATTACTGAAGCCTAATCTCAACATAATAGTTCTCAAATAGTCTCATTCAACCTTATCATAAGCTTTTGACATATCCAGTTTGATAGCAATAATGCCCATTTTTCCTTTTAATCTAGATCTTATGGTATGAGGAGTCTCATAGGCAATTATAATATTATCAGAATTTAGTCTACTAGGAATGAAAGTACTCTGATTATAGGATATAATTTCAGGTAAAAACTATTTTAATATATTTGCTAATGTTTAGCCGTTAGTTTATATACTATATTACTCAAACTAATGGGTCTAAACTCACTAGTAGATATAGGTCTCTCAATCTTAGTGATTAAAACCAAATTAGTGTGATTTAGTTCCTTAATAAACTAATCTATATTTAGAAAATCCAGAATTGTAGCAACAATCTTGAAAAAAATAGGGACTAAAGCCATCCGGGCCAAGAGACTTGAAAGGAGCCATTTGTGATAAGGCCATTTCAACTGCAGCCCTCACAAAAGGCTTATCTAACTTTTGGTTCATATCCCTTGTAACTTTGCATCTTAGATCAGCTAACCTCCCCCTCCACCATCTCAATAGAAGGATTACCTGAAAATACTCTCAAAGCTCAATAGTAAAACAGCAATCAAAATCGAATTTCCTCCTAACTCTGTCCATACGTGAGGTTGTTAGTAATGTTTCCATTAGGAAAACCACCTTGAGAGACTTATTCTTTACCATGAGGTAAAGATCATGAACTGTTTAAGGGTTTCCAAGCCCTCAATAGTTCCAACTGAGTAGACTCATGATCCCCGGTGAGGCTGCCTAGCATCCTCCGCTGATATGACAACAGTTGCCTTAGTCTGAGCCCCATCCATTCCCTTCTGTTTCTTCTTAAATTCACTAACTTATTCCTTATCACATAAAAATAAACCATCACATGTCTTCTAGTACAGAGAAAGAAACACTGACCCGAACTTCCATGGGCTCTAGCCTTTCGCTTCCACGTTCCCCCCTTTGAAGCACCTTCGTCTATCGAACCTAAATTCCCTTCACTCACTATTGCAGTAGTAGCCATTAGATCCTTGCTATTCTAAGCAACCCTTTGCGAAGCCCTTGTACCGGCCACTTATAGATAAAATAGATAAATTGAACCGTGTCTATTAAGAGTTATTTTATTTTCAAACAGGTGTGTAAAGCACACTATTTACATTACTTAAATATTAAGATTTGATTTATAAAATTTAAAATTTATATTCCAAATCAAATTATAACATGTAAGCATTGTACTATTGATGACTTGCAAAAATTTCGTATTGCAGATTTTACAAGTTTGCTCAAGCGGAGGCTTTTGGCCGCTCGAGCGAATTCAAGCAGATTCAAACGCTCGACTGTCGCTCGACAGGGAGCTCGAGTGAGTTGCTGAAAAACCAAGATCGTTCGAGCAGAGACATTGGACGCTCGAGCGAAATCAGGCAGAGTCGAACGCTCGACGTGCGCTCGACACCCCGCTTGAGCGAACATCGTATTTTGACAGATCTAGGGTCTTCCGCCGTTAGACGATATAAAATGGATTTTTCACTCTATGGCCGTACTTTTTGACTGGAGAACACCTTTTGGGATTGAAAAAGACAGTTAGAAGGATTCAATTCAATTGTTTTGGAGAGGGAATTCCAATTCAAACGCTCATACGTTGGAATCATACACGAGCACAGACGGGAGAAAAGCATTGAATCGTTTCCTTGGCCGCTCGACAGTGAGTTCGAGGAGTATTTTTCAGCGTTTATTTTCTTCCAATCTTTTCAGAACAATTATGGTGAATTCGTTTATGTTGAATTTCATTTCTAGCATGAGCTAAATTTTATTCATTCTAGGAAAACGATGTAACCTATTTCCGAACTATGCTTGATTGTCTATGCTAATTTAAGGAAATTCTCTCTTTGTTTATCTTATTTATTCTGAGTTTATTGCTTCTAATTAACTGGCCATTGATTAGATGATTTTTAATCTTGTGATTTGTTATCGAAAGAGGGAATCATAGGGTAGATCTTGAATATTTCAGCATAGGTAAGTATAGAGATCGAAAGACTTGTATGAACCTATGTAGTAATTAAATCATTGGTTTTATTGCTTTCTTACTTTATTAATTTGCATATTCTTGTGTGAATTGATGAACAAGAATAATTTCCAATTGACTATCGAAAGAGGTTGTTGGATGGATTAGAGATTTACTAATGAACAAAAAGAATTAAATTAAGTTAGCTGGATGAGAAAAGCATAGTGAAGAATTAGGTGAAATCGATTTCCTAGAAGTTTTCTTTCCCATTAATTTGATCTTCGAACGTCAGTTTTATTTTATTTGCGTATTACTCTCTGAGTTGATCTTAGTTTAATTGGCAGCTACAAAAGTCTTAGTGATTCCTCTAGATAAAATTGAGATTAGTATAATTTTGGTATTTGGCAAAAGTAAGGTACCAATCCCTGAGGACGATACTCTTCTTATCACTTTATTATAAAACTACGATAATGTGCACTTGTAGTTTTGCACCGATCAAGTTTTTGGCGCCGTTGCCGGGGATTGGTTTATTCTTATTCTTTTTGTCAATATCGATACAAAATAGTCTTGGTTTTTAATTTAAAATTTTATTTTAATTTGTTCTACAGGTGTGTTTTTGACGTTGGATGCGCCGTGCTAGATCCCGTGATATTATTCCTGTTGATCCAGAGATTAAAAGAACTCTTAGATCACTAAGAAGAAATAAGATACTAGCCATGGCTGAAGAAGAACGTGAGGCACTACCACGCACCTTGAAAGACTATGTACGACCAGTTGTGAATGGAAATTACTCGAGCATAATGCGTCAGACAATTAATGCCAACAACTTTGAGCTCAAACCAGTTTTGATTAGCATGGTGCAGCAGGCTCAATTCAGCGGATCGCCACTGGATGATCCTAATATTCATTTGGCAATGTTCTTAGAGATTTGCGACACTATGAAGATCAATGGTGTTCCTGAAGATACCATTAGACTGAGATTGTTTCCTTTTTCTTTGAGGGACAAGGCTAGAGGTTGGCTACAATCTCTACAACCGGGAAGCATCATTAGTTGGCAGGACATGGCTGAGAGGTTTCTTGCTAAATTCTTTCCTCCTGCAAAAACAGCCCAACTCAGGAGTGAGATTGGCCAGTTCAAGCAAAATGATTTTGAGTCACTCTATGAAGCGTGGGAAAGGTATAAAGACTTAGTTTGACGTTGCCCACAACATGGATTGCCAGATTGGTTGCAAGTTCAGATGTTCTATAGCGGGTTAAATGGGCAAACTCGAACTATAGTTGATGCTGCTTCTGGTGGCACTTTGATGTCAAAGACAGCTGAGGGTGCTACTGTCCTTTTGGAAGAAATGGTCTCAAACAACTATCAATGGCCAACTGAGAGGACTTTGGCTAAGAAGGTTGCTGGAATTCATGACTTGGAGCCGATAGCAGCCCTTTCAGCTCAAGTAGCTACTTTATCTCATCAGATTTCAGCCTTGACAACACAAAGGATACCACAAAGTACAGAATATGTTGCATCTACAAGTATGATAGTTCCAAGTAATGAAGCGAGTCAAGAACAAGTTCAATACATCAACAATCGGAACTACAACTATTGTGGTAATCCTTTGCCAAATTACTATCATTCAGGGCTTAGAAATCATGAGAATTTGTCATATGGGAATACAAAGAATGTGTTGCAACCTCATTCTCCTCCAGGATTTGATAGCCAACCAAGCGAGAAGAAGATGTCACTTGAGGATGCCATGGTTTCCTTTGTTCAGGAGACCAATGCAAGGTTTAAAAAGACTGATTCACGGTTGGACAACATTGAGACTCATTGTAGCAACATGGGAGCCACTATGAAGAATCTTGAAGTGCAAATTGGGCAACTAGCCACGACCATCAATGCCCAACAAAGAGGAGCTTTTCCTAGCAACACTGAAGTGAATCCAAAGGAACAATGCAAGATCATCACACTTAGGAGTGGAAAAGAAATTGAGAGGTCACCATTAAAGGAGAGCAAGTCCACCCCTACCGCTGCGAACAATGGCCAAAGCAAAGATCAAGTAGAAGAAGAGGAGATTGTCAATGAAACTGACTTGCCTCCAGCAATTTCATTTCCTGACAATCCTCATATTCTCTCTCCTCCACTTCCTTACCCTCAGCATTTTCAAAAGCAAAAATTAAATAAGCAATTTTCTAAGTTTTTGGATATTTTTAAGAAAATTCACATAAATATTCCTTTTGCAGATGCCTTGGAACAAATGCCAAACTATGTCAAATTCCTGAAGGACATCATTTCCAAGAAGAGAAGATTGAAGAAGTTTGAAACAGTAAAGCTTTCTGAAGAATGCAGTGCCATTTTTCAAAAGAAATTGCCTCAAAAATTAAAAGATCCGGGGAGTTTCACTTTGCCTTACACTATTGGGAATTCATTTTTTGATAGAGTTTTATGTGATCTTGGTGCTAGCATTAATCTTATGCCACTTTCTATATGCAGGAAATTAGGACTTGGAGAGATGAAGCACACACCAATTTCCTTGCAACTAGCGGATCGATCCATCAAGTATCCACGTGGAATCATAGAAGACGTATTGGTAAAGGTGGATAAATTTATTTTTCCTGCTGATTTTGTGGTGTTGGACATGGAAGAAGATGAAGAAGTCCCACTAATTCTTGGCCGACCATTCTTGGCTACGGGAAGGTTTTTGATTGATGTTCAAAATGGTGAATTGACATTGCGAGTTAATAAGGAAGAAGTTATGTTCAACATCTACCAAGCCATGAAATTTCCAAAAGACCCAAGTACTTGCTTTCGGGTAGATATCATTAAGCAATGTGTAGAAGAGGCATTTCAAGAAGATATGTCATCCGATCACCTAGAACGTTGTATCACCACTTCATCTCATGCTTTTGATTTTAATAATTCTACTGTTTTTTAATCTGACTTGTCTTTTGTTAGTGAAGAATTTCTCTACTATGTTTTTGCTTTGGGAGCATTGCAGCAGGTTACATCACTTAGTAATGAAGTGGGGAAGATAGAAGCCAGTGGTACCAAAGGCTGAATCTGAAAATGCTAAAGAAAAGATGTAGAAAAGTACAACTCCGGAGTTGAAGAAATTACCTGATCATCTTCGCTATGCGTTCTTGGGGGATAGTGATACATTTCCAGTGATTGTTGCTACATCACTCACACTCGAAGAAGAGGAAAAGTTGATGCGTGTATTGAGGGAGCATAGAACAGCCTTGGGATGAATTATTTCTTACATAAAAGGAATAAGTCCCTCCATTTGTATGCACAAGATTTTAATGGAGGAGCTTTACAAGCCAACGATCGAGTACTAAAGAAGATTAAATCCAGCAATGAAGGAAGTAATGAGAGCTGAAATTTTGAAACTCCTTAATGCCGAAATCATTTATGCTATTTTAGACAGCTCATGGGTAAGTCCAGTGCAAATTGTACCAAAGAAGGGTGGAATGACGGTGGTGAAAAATGACAATAATGAGTTCATTCCTACAAGAACGGTCACGGGATGGCGTGTATGCATGGATTACCGCAAGTTGAATAAAGCAACAAGGAATGATCATTTTTCACTTCCATTCATTGATCAAATGCTGGATCGATTGGTTGGGTACTCCTATTATTATTTTTTGGATGGTTATTCGGGGTATAATCAGATTGCTATAGCTCTTGAAGATCAAGAGAAAACTACATTCACATGCACCTATGGAACGTTTGCTTTTAGGAGGATGCCCTTTGGATTGTGCAACGCCCCTGCGACATTTCAACGTTGCATGATGGCTATCTTTTCTGATATGGTGGAAGATATAATGGAAGTTTTCATGGATGATTTTTCAGTTTTTGATACATCTTTTGATCATTGTTTGCATAACTTAGCTCTTGTTTTGCAAAGATGTGAAGATAAGAATCTAGTCCTGAACTGGGAGAAATGTCATTTCATGGTTCAAGAAGGGATCGTGCTTGGCCATAGAGTGTCATCTAAAGGAATTGAGGTGGATCGAGCCAAAATTGCAATCATAGAGAAATTACCACCTCCGAAGAATGTGAAGGGAATCAGAAGTTTTATGGGACATGCGGGATTTTATAGAAGATTTATCAAAGATTTTTCTAAACTCTCTAAACCTTTATGTAATCTTCTTGAGAAAAATTCTGCATTTGACTTTGATGTTGTTTGTTTGCAGGCCTTCAATGCACTCAAGGAGAAACTAATTTCAGCACCAATTGTGATTGTGCATGATTGGAGTCAAACTTTTGAAATTATGTGCGATGCAAGTGACTTTGCAATTGGAGCAGTGTTGGGGCAAAGGCGAGACAAGCTGTTTAGAGCCATCTATTATGCAAGCCGGACATTGAATGAAGCTCAGTTGAATTATACGACAACTGAGAAGGAGATGCTTGCTGTGGTGTTTGCTTGTGATAAATTTCGGTCCTACCTCATTAGTACAAAGGTGATAGTGTTCACTGATCATGCAGCACTTTGCTATTTGTTTGGCAAGAAGGATGCTAAGCCTAGGCTAATTTGTTGGATCCTACTTCTTCAAGAATTTGATTTGGAGATTCGAGACAAGAAAGGAAGTGAGAATTTAGTGGCTGACCATCTCTCTCGATTAGAGCAAGAGGAAGAAAGACCAGAGTCAGTGGTCCAAGAGGCATTCCCTGATGAGCAGTTGTTTGCATGTGAGATCAAGTTTTCGTGGTATGCTGATATTGTTAACTACCTAGCTTGTAAAGTTTTACCACCTGATCTTACTTACCATCAACGTAAGAAATTTTTGCATGATGTGAATTATTATATTTGGGATGAGCCTTTATTGTTCAAAAGATGCCCTGATCAAATCATTAGAAGATGTGTGCCGGAAGAAGAGATGCAAGACATCCTCCATCATTGCCATTCATCATCATATGGAGGACACTTTGGAGCCACCCGTATAGCAGCTAAGGTACTTCAAAGTGGGTTCTTTTGGCCTTCTATTTTTCGTGATAGTTACACTTTGGTGAAAACTTGTGACTGATGCCAACGTATGGGAAATATTTCAAGACGTCATGAGTTACCACTGAAAGGTATCTTAGAAGTAGAGTTGTTGATGTTTGGGGAATAGATTTTATTGGGCCTTTTCCTCCTTCTTTTGGTTTTGCTTATATCTTATTAGCAGTTGACTATGTGTCAAAATGGGTGGAAGCAATTGCTACAACAACAAATGATGCAAAGGTAGTGCTCAAATTTCTGCACAAGCATATATTCACAAGATTTGGCACTCCACGAGCTATTATTAGTGATGAAGGGACTCACTTTTGCAACAAGTTGTTTGAAAATCTTCTTTCTAAATATGGTGTAAAGCACAAGATAGCACTTGCTTACCATCCTTAAACTAATGGCCAAGCTGAAATTTCCAATAGAGAAATCAAGAACATCCTTGAAAAGACGGTCAAAACCAATAGAAAGGATTGGGCGAAAAAGCTTGATGATGCTTTGTGGGTATACCATATAGCCTTTAAAACACCTATCGGGATGTCTCTATACCGATTAGTGTTTGGAAATGCATGTCATCTTCTTGTGGAATTGGAGCATAGAGCTTATTGGGCTGTAAAAAAGTTTAACTTTGATTTGAAGGCAGCAGGTGAAAAGTGACTTCTTCAATTGAATGAGATGAAAGAGTTCCGGAATGATGCATATGAAAATACAAAGATCTATAAAGAGAGGACGAAGAAGTGGCATGACAAACAAATTTTTAGGCGAGAGTTTGCTCCAGGACAATAAGTTTTACTCTTCAATTCACGACTCAAACTCTTCCTAGGAAAGTTAAAATCAAGATGGACAGGTCCTTATACAATTCATGAGGTTTTCTCTTTTGGAGCAGTAGATTTGAAGGACAAGACAGAGAATATTTTCAAAATTAATGGTCAGAGATTGAAGCACTACTATGGAGAACAAATAGAGAGGAACTATGCATTTATTCCTCTTGGAGATCCTAATTGATGATGATTGAAAAGTCTGGCTGTAGACTTTAAAAACAAGCGCTTATGGGAGGCAACCCATAGATCTTTCTTTCATTCTTTCATTTATTTTATTATCTTTATTTATTTAGTTTTAATAAATTGGTTTTTGATGTAGGTTTATTTAGCATGAATAAAGAGTTGAAAAAAATTTTAAACTACGGAAGATTCATCATGAAACCAGGGAAGTTTCTTTTATTTCTTCATTCATTTTTACTTTTGCATTACAATGAGGACATTGTTTAGTTTAAGTTTGGGGGTGTAAACTCCTATAGTCATTTGATCCTCTTATTTTCTAAGTCTTGGGTTGTTGATGGGTTGTTTGATTCTCTTACCAAGCATGTATTGGAGTAAAATTGAATTCTCCATGACTTTGAAATTTGTGATTGAAGATGGTTTAAGAAAAATTTTCAAAAATTTCTTTTATGTCAAGTGGAGTTTTGTGGGTACTTTGGTTTAAATCTTTGACCTTGAACAAAATTGAGCACATAGTCGTTTTTCTCTTATTCCATTTTGCTTATGAAGAGAAGAATTTGAATTAATTGAAAGAGGGAAGTTCGATTTTGTTTTGCTCTAGAATCCGTTGATGGGTCCTTGAGGCGAAATCCTAGTTGAGACCAAATATTAGAGAAATGATCTAGGCATTTCTTTGGCATAACTAAAAAGCTTTCCCAGCCGTTCTAAATATCATGCCATCATTACATGGTGTGTTTCCATAGTCAATCCCATTGAGCCTTCATAAGCCTTTATTTATTCTTTGAACTACATAAACCATGCCCCCTTTAAGCCTGAAAAACAATGAATCTACTTTTGATAGTTTGAGAAAATACTTTGGTGGAGAGTACATTTAAAAGAGAAAATTTGTTTCATGATGAACCGTATTATGTTTGCTCTGTTTGATCAAAGAAGAAGAAGAAAAAGAAAGGAAGTGACTGAAAAAAAAAAAGAGAAAAAAAAAGAAAAAAGAAAAAGAAAAAGAATCGTTAAGCGGAGTGTGAATTACTTTAGATTTTGTTAAGAGAATTGTTGGTATTGCATCAGTGATTACAGCAATAATAATGCCACAAGTATCAGCATATTGCCAAGAAAGAGCTATGATTTGAATGATGTGGATATCTCTTTTAGTGTTCTTTTCACTAAGTATTTTCCCAGTTTGCTTTGATTTTCCATATCTAATTCTTTCTTAACCCTCACCCTGTGGCCTATCATTACAACCTTATTAAAGACCTTTTGATTTCTGATTTTGGTGTTGACTACATTAGTGGAGAGGATTTCTGAAAATTGGACTTATGGGGTTAAGTTTTAAGAGAATTCTTCTGATTTTGGTTGTTCTACTTTTATTTGAGTTTGCAGGTGGTTTGAGGTTAAATTGACTATATCACACACACACTCAAGGTCTTAACTTTACGTTGAAGTAAACGCCTAACTCTTGCTTGGCAAATTGCAAAATTTTTGATTGATTTTCTTGCTATCTTTGATGTTAAAAGAGTAAGATACTAGAGATGAAATCTAAATTCATAAAAGCTTGGTGAGTGATGATACTTCTCTGTCAGGTCGAGTTGATATTGCCTAAACTATCATTTGCTTTTCTTTTTGTTTGAGGACAAACAAAGTTGTAAGTTTGGGGGTATTTGATGACTTGCAAAAATTTCGTATTGCAGATTTTACAAGTTCGCTCGAGCGGAGGCTTTTGGCCGCTCGAGCGAATTCAGGCAGATTCAAACGCTCGACTGTCGCTCGACAGGGAGCTCGAGCGGGTTGCTGAAAAACCAAGATCGCTCGAGCGGAGACATTGGACGCTCGAGCGAAATCAGGCAGAGTCGAATACTCGATGTGCGCTTGATTGGACGCTCGAGCGAAATCAGACAGAGTCGAACTCTCGACGTGCGCTCGACACCCCGCTCGAGCGAACATCGTATTTTGACAGATCTAGGGTCTTCCGCTGTCAGACGATATAAAATGGATTTTTCATTCTATGGCAATACTTTTTGACTGGAGAACACCTTTTGGGACTGAAAAAGACAGTTAGAAGGATTCAATTCAATTGTTTTGGAGAGGGAATTCCAATTCTTGTACGTACGTTGGAATCATACACGAGCACAGACGGGAGAAAAGCATTGAATCGTTTCCTTGGCCGCTCGATAGTGAGCTCGAGGAGTATTTTTCAGCGTTTATTTTCTTCCAATCTTCTCAGAACAATTATGGTGAATTCGTTTATGTTGAATTCCATTTCTAGTATGAGTTAAATTTTATTCATTCTAGGAAAACGATGTAACCTATTTCCGAACTATGCTTGATTTTAAGGAAATTCTCTCTTTGTTTATCTTATTTATTCTGAGTTTATTGCTTCTAATTAACCGGCCATTGATTAGATGATTTTTAATCTTGTGATTTGTTATCGAAAGAGGGAATCATAGGGTAGATTTTGAATATTTCAGCATAGGTAAGTATAGAGATCGAAAGACTTATATGAACCTATGTAGTAATTAAATCATTGGTTTTATTGCTTTCTTGCTTTATTAATTTGCATATTCTTATGTGAATTGATGAATAAGAATAATTTCCAATTGACTATCGAAAAAGGTTGTTGGATGGATTAGAGATTTTCTAATGAACAAAAAGAATTAAATTAAGTTAGCTGGATAAGAAAAGCATAGTGAAGAATTAGGTGAAATCGATTTCCTAGAAGTTTTCTTTCCCATTAATTTGATCTTCGAATGTTTGTTTTATTTCATTTGCGTATTACTCTCTGAGTTGATCTTAGTTTAATTGGCAGCTACAAAAATCTTAGTGATTCCTCTAGATAAAATTGAGATTAGTATAATTTTAATATTTGACAAAAGTAAGGTACCAATCCCTGAGGACGATACTCTTCTTATCACTTTCTTATAAAACTACGATATTGTGCACTTGCAGTTTTGCATCGATCAACTATGTGTGTTCTACATATTGGTTTAAGAATAAAATTTTTCATCCATTAGTATTCTTTAAAAATTTGATTCAAACTTTTAAGTTTAAATTAAAATGAGATAGACAAATAAAATCAATATTAATATTTATATATGGTGTAGGATATTCACACTGCTTTGTATGTTTTGTATATTTTTCTTAGTTAATTTTAAAAATGAAATAAAGATTCTTAAGACTGAGTAATGTTATATACCACACTATTATTTCACTTTTATCTAATTATGTAAGATGTGACATATTTATTACGAAAAATTCTATACACCATACTACTATCTCACTTTTATCCTATTAAGTATGATGTAATATATTTATTACCATTAATTGATTATTTATTGTATGTTTCTTTTTCATATAATGATGATAAATGAGTCACATCTCACTTAATAGGATAAAAATGTAGTTTATAGTATTATTTATTTATTACTATTATTTAATAAATAATTATTTAATAATATTAAATGTATTATATCTTATATAATATGATGAAAGGAAGATATTAGAATGATATATATAATTTTCCTTATTTCTATTTTTGGAGAGTGGGTGCCCAATAAGCAATTTCTCATAGCTGTCAAAATCAATATACTTTATGGATTTATTAAATCTCCTACCAAATCTTTAGCAAAAAAAAAGAAAAAAAGAAAAAAAAATGAAAGTAGGGTTTGAACGGTCAAAAAGAAAGACAGCTTCTACTTACGAAGTTTTGCCATATTTTAATTTAGTAAATTCTCAATGTTTTTAAAAAACTAATTTATTTATCATTTAAAAAAAAGAAAGAAAAAAAGAAAGGAGAAAGCACCTGTAACATTAATTTTTAGGGGTTCTAACTTTGACTATTACCAGCGCATTATAGCACGCACCACATAAAAAAGCAAACCATCCATCTCTCTCTGACAACACCAGTCCAGAAGAGGAAAACCAACTCATACACATCGAAGCCTATGGATCTAGGCCTCTGATTCTCCTAAACATCGTTGTTCAAGAGGCTATCGTTGATGCCTGGTAATTTTTGGTTCCATCGGTATGGTTCTCTTCCTCTATTGCTTATTTTCAGCAACTTGAGGAAGAAAGAAACCTTTTTGGCATATTTGGTGGGTTTATTCTTTGCTTGAGTTATTTTAATTTGGTGTTCTGATTGGATTTGCTGTGTTAGAACTTTGGTTGGTATGGATCCATGGGTCTTTGACTAGCCTTCTTTCTTTGTTCATTTTTTTTTAGTTTCTGATTAGGAAGTTTGGGTTGGATCTGGTTGCTTTGATGATTAGATTTCTGGATTTTCTTCCTTTAATTATCTGTGGGTATGTATGAAACATAAACGATTTTGTGTTTTTTTTTTTTTGGGTCAGTTAGTGTTCTCCGAATGGCAAATGAAAATTTCCGTTTTGGGTTCATCGTCTCGATGCCCATCTCTCTCTCTCTCTCTCTCTCTCTCTCTCTCTCTCTCTCTCTCTCTCTCTCTCTCTCTCTCTCTCTCTCTCTCTCTCTCTAAACCCCTATCACTAACCTATGTGGCACTTTTTTCTTTTTTGTCATGAATGGAATTTTTCTTGATGGGTTTCTACGGTTTTATTTCCGTGTGGAAGTCACCAGGTTTGAGCAAAACAAAAGGCTATACATACTTTGACTGTGTTAAAGAAATGTTTTTGGGATTTTCTTACTTATAAAATAATAATTAATAAATGTTGTTGGGTTTTTCTTGTGTGCTTTAATGGAAACTTAGAAATTTGGTGAAGGTTGATATTTTTTAAGGAGTGGCATAAAAAATTTAGGTTGTGTTGATTACTTTTAATAAAAACCTTTAATATTTAAAAAAAAGTTTATGTTGTTGAACTAGGAGAATTTTTGTTGTCTTCAGCTCAAATTTATGAGTGATTCTAGTATGATTTGTAGTTTGGTAGGTTCTGGGTCTCATTATGTTTCCTTTTATTTTACTTTATGATGAATTTTCTGTGGATTGTGGAGGATGGGAAAGGATGTGTTGTTCTCTATTGTTTATAGGAATGTTCTGTAACTGAATCTGTTAATGCCTTTCAATTTGAACAGGTAAATGATTTGTTTAATCACGGTGAAAATAGAACGTAAGTAGGATATAAGGAAAATTTTTAAACCAATGGCTTCAGTGGGCGTAGCTCCTACTTCTGGTTTGAGAGAACCCAGTGGTCATACTATTGGTGTTGATCGGTTGCCTGAGGAGATGAATGATATGAAAATCAAGGATGATAAAGTAAGGACAGCATCGATCTGTAATTTCTATTTCTACTTCTAATTGTTCTTCCTGTTTTACTAGTGTTTATCTGATTTATGAATTTCATATGCTAGTTACTCATATGATTCATTAATATGTAGGAAATGGAAGCCACGGTTGTTGATGGTAATGGGACAGAGACGGGTCACATAATTGTGACAACTATTGGTGGTAGAAATGGCCAACCGAAGCAGGTATTTCTTTGGCTTACAAGATATCCTCCAATATTTTTGTAATAGTTGGAATTAATTATGAGTGTTACTTCAAATGAAAAAGTTGAAATTAATTATTGGAATTGTTCTTTTTATTAATTTTATTTTTGTTCTCTTCAACATGCTCAAATAGCCATCCAACTAGACCTGGTTTTGAACTATTGCAAAAAACATCAATGATTGTAAATTTGTTAGTTGGATTTGTGCATATTTATTGGTTTGAAATTTTGAATACATGTTTTCATCATTTTAGCTTATAAAATACATTGGGGCTTCAATTGATGCGGAAATTCTATGTATTTCCTATAATGCAATCTCATTTCTTCATGCTGCAGACAATAAGCTATATGGCTGAGCGCGTTGTTGGACATGGATCATTTGGAGTTGTGTTCCAAGTGAGGTTTTATATCATTCAAACTATAGATTATTGCAATATTGTTACTTTAACCTTTTTTAGTTCATATGAACTGTTCTTGTCCATATAACTGGTTTCTATGTTCATATAGGCAAAGTGCTTAGAGACTGGTGAAACTGTGGCTATAAAGAAGGTGCTGCAAGACAAGAGATATAAAAACCGAGAGCTGCAAACGATGCGCCTTCTTGACCACCCTAATGTTGTCTCTTTGAAGCATTGTTTCTTTTCAACAACCGAAAAGAATGAACTGTACCTTAATTTGGTACTTGAATATGTCCCTGAAACTGTTCATCGCGTGATCAAACACTACAACAAATTGAACCAAAGGATGCCGTTGATATATGTGAAACTATATACGTACCAGGTAATTTTACTTGAGAGTTGCTTTCACTATGTATTTCTGGTCTGCAATTTGTGTTTCGAGAATGTTTAAATGTTCATAAGATTGGTAAAAGTGAAATTTTTGTTGGGTTGGGTTGTAGCCAGCTCTAAGTTCATTGACATTTGTTGTTTCCATGGTTCAATCAATTTATTTTGTTCCTTCTGAGATTTCACTATGATCTTTATTTTTTGCAGATCTTTAGGGCACTATCATATATTCATCGCTGCATTGGAGTGTGTCATAGGGACATTAAACCTCAAAATCTTTTGGTATGCTTACTACAGAAATTGCATATATGCTTCTGAAAGGGTGGTTTGGGGAGTGGCGAGGATCGCCTGAGACAGGAATTCAATTTAACTACTTTTTCGAAGTATAAACTTGTGCTTTGTGCAGGTGAATCCACATACACACCAGGTTAAATTATGTGACTTCGGAAGTGCAAAAGTTTTGGTATGTTTATGTTTTTATTATCCATGCTATTTTTCCTGCAGCTTTAGTTGTCTTGATTTCTATAGGATTATTCAATGTCTTTATTTTCTTTGATGTTTGACAGGTAAGAGGGGAACCAAATATTTCTTACATCTGCTCTAGATATTATCGAGCACCAGAGCTTATATTTGGAGCAACTGAGTATACTACAGCTATTGACATATGGTCTGCTGGCTGTGTTCTTGCTGAGCTACTGCTTGGACAGGTTGGTGATTATACATTTAAGCTCTTTCAAGCTATCGGTCATGTAATTATATTTACATAGCTTAAAATGAGTTTTCATTCTGTCAGCCTCTGTTTCCTGGGGAGAGTGGAGTCGACCAGCTGGTGGAGATAATAAAGGTAACTGTAACATCGTGGACTTTCTTGTAATTCTCTAAAATTGCTGATTTGTGTGAGTTGAATCTATCTGATAAGTGTATTGAGGATTTTTAATTATAATTCTTTCACTGGGCTGACAATAACCCAAAAGATGTGTTAGCTTTTAGCCTCTTAGGCCAAGCAGTAGTTGGCCTCATGCTTCTTTACTTTTATTTTTTAATCTCCCTCCCCTCCATGCTGTATCATGACTTCTTCTTTGTTATAGATTCTGGGCACTCCGACAAGGGAGGAAATCAAATGCATGAACCCTAACTATACAGAGTTCAAATTCCCGCAGATTAAAGCTCATCCATGGCATAAGGTATTCATAATGTAAATGTCAAAATCTCATGTATTTTTCTTTATCAGACCGCTTTACCATAATGCTTGCGAGTTGTCTTTGATTAGATATTCCACAAGCGTATGCCTCCAGAAGCTGTTGATCTGGTTTCAAGACTACTGCAGTACTCCCCAAACCTACGATGCGCAGCTGTGAGTACATTATATCTTAAATTTCTATTATCCTGGCTTTTACCTTCACTCTTAAGGGACATTCATCACTAGGTATAATGCCTATATATATTAGTTAATAGTATCTTAAATTTCTATCATCTTATTCAGGCATTCAACGTAGAAATCTGGTCAGTCAGTCTTGGTAATTGTTCAATATAGTTGCAAGATGGAAGAGATTGTTTATAAACTATAGATCCTTTGTTTTTCCCCCTTTTTTTCTGGGATGGGTGGGTTTGGAAAAGGCATAAATGACAAAGTTCACCAAAAATGTCTGAATAAACAGGTCATGATCTTAAATGGGGGATTCTAATTCATTTAAAAACAAAAAAAGAGGTGAGTCAGAGCTATATAAAGTTTCCATAACTGGGGGCCAGTTAGGAATGTGTCTCAGAAGTAGTGGAAATTGTACAATAGCATCTTCCAATGTCTTTGACAAGCATATTCCTGTTTGAAACTTAGCTCGCAGCTCATCTTGTTACCATGTCACCACCGAGTGTTTGTCCTAGAAGCATGTTTTGCATTGGCGCCATAATAAACTTTTCAGGACCCCAACTTATTAAGGTTGGCTCTATGGATCCATTTTCCAACTAACTGGGTTCGTGCTGCTGGACAATCAGAATTGTTTTTGAACAGCAACATCTCGTCTTTTGTGACATTTTGTTCTATTTTTCCTTCTCGTTCCTCTGTTTTGTAAGCTTTGGGCTTGCTAATTATGCTCCAATTGGAATGCAGCTAGATGCCTTGATACATCCCTTTTTTGATGAGCTTCGTGATCCAAACGGTCGCTTGCCCAATGGACGTTTCCTCCCACCTTTATTCAACTTTAAATCACATGGTATGATTACATTTTATGGTTACATTTTGTAAACATTTAAACAATTGCAAAAGTCTTACAAGATCTTGTTGCCATTTGCTGCTGCTGATTGTCAACTAGAATTGAAGGGGGTACCCGTTGAGATTTTGGTGAGATTGATCCCAGAGCATGCAAGAAAGCAATGCCCCATTGTTGGTTTGTGATTTGATGTGAATTGTAATGAACCCGTGATAGCGTTGTCCCTATATGGAAGCAGTGAATGAATGTAATGTGTTCCTTCATTTTATGCCATTTGTTCTCCTTTCCGTCAATGTATCTTTTGTTGTATCACCTTGTTTTGTGAAAGCAGATCTAGAGATATGCCAACTATCTTGCCCAAACTCCTCGATGGGTCACGTTCTGATTACCCTGTTCCTGAATCGTTTCAGCTTGTAACCTCACATAGAAGACAAATATCAGCACTATCTAAATGCCTTTATCTATATTCGTATTTCTAGAAGACATCTGCATATGTCTAGTGGCTTCTTTCTGTGTTGGTATTTCTACAATCCTCATTTATCAGTCTTATCTGTCTTGGGAGAACCAACCACCTTTTTGTCTGTTTGGACGAGCTCAACCACGTTTGTCATGTCTGCATATGGTATTTAGTTGAATAATGTTATCCTTGACGTGTTCCATTCAATAATTGGATTAATGGTTGAAATTTTCAACTTAAACGCAGCTCTGTTCTACTTATTAGGCATGTTTGGTCTTTGTACTCATAATATAACAAGTGAATAATTTTTATTTCGTAGTTGCGGGCCCCTACCAAGGAATGGTCAGCGTGAAACTTGCCATATTGAACTCGTTTTTCTGCTGGCAATTATCCAAGAAGTTGTTGACCATTTTAGTTTCACATTTGTGGACGACCGTTGAGAGTGAAAGATGTTTTCCCCCACCTTTTTAGTATGGATTCCACCTTATAGATTTAAATAAATCAAAATTCTCCCTGCATGAAACATGAGATTGCAGAAAATTACATAAGTGAAGTTGAGATGAAAGGAGTAATGCTATATTCTATCCTTCAATCTTATTTTCATCTCACTATGTAAGATGACATATTTTATCATTATTAGATGGTAAAGAATTATTTAATAAATGATCATCTAATAGTGATAAATATGTCACATCTTACATAATAGGATCAGAGTGAGATGGTAATATAGTGTATAAAATTTTCCTTTGATTAATGCTTTCTAAGTAATCCCTTATGACATCGCCCATGGAAAAAGGATGGTGAGACGAAGCAGTTAGACAAGAAACCCATATGATGGGAAGGATGAGATGATGTCTCAAGGCGAGCAAGTAATGAAACGTGTCATAACATTCTCACGAGAGGTATTCTGATACCCATACAACATATTTCATAGTTATATTTTAAGATAAGGATATATCAAAGTTTCGAATATAGTTCTGGTGACCATTTTAGTTAAAGTACTTGAATAAAATATTTCGATACTGAGACTATTTCGGGATAATCTATATATAGATAAATTAATTATATATGTATAAATTATATTTCAAAATTATATCAAAGCAAGTCTTAAAAAGTTAAAACACATATAAGAATCTTCAAATGTGAGAATTGAAGTGAACTTATCAAAAAAAAAAAAAAGAATAGTAGTGAAAATTACGAAAAAAAATCAAGATTTTTACATTAAAATTACAAAAATATCAAATTCCTGTTTCTATGCGCTTGCTCCTTCTGGAAATCGCTATCTACTGGGTGCACTTAGGTGGACGTGGGAGGACGTTTTGCCCATTTTTCATTTCTTCCTTCATGTCGCCACCCCCTCCAACATTTCCAAAGCTTTTGCATTCCCTGTTGCTTGGCTCCACGTCATTTTTCGACTTGTTGGTGGCCTCTCTTAGCCTTGTTCTCCTTCCCTACTAGATGTTCCATCATTGCGAGCCTTGTTTTTATGTTTTTCAATGTTACTTCTTATTATCCCCAAGTCGTATGAGAATGGGTTGTTACAAGTATATGAAAGACACATGAAGTCTATAACAATCCCACAGACAGCGTTACTGTTAACGTCATGTTTCACACACCTTTGGATCAGATTCTAGCGACTCGGGTCTTCGATCTTGAGTCTGCTCATTTAAAGGAAACACAGAGAATCGGAGGCCTTGGTGGAGGCTGGAGAGTCTCTAATACTTAAGTCAATATCACCTTAGTAGTTCGTGCGAGAGAGTAAAGGAATCACAGAGAGAGAGAGAGAGAGAGAGAGAGAGAGAGAGAGAGAGAGAGAGAGAGAGAGAGAGAGAGAGACCTTCGTACTTGAGGATTGGCTTTTATACTAGGATTCTAGGGATCAACCGCCCATACCTTGTGTCAGGGGTACATGTTACCGCAGCTGTTTTCTTGGTCAGAGCCCTTTAATGCGGCATGGCTGGCTTTTATACTAGGATTCTAGGGATCAACCGCCCATACTTTGTGTCAGGGGTATATGTTACCGCAGCTGTTTTCTTGGTCAGAGCCCTTTAATGCGGCATGGCTTCCTGTCTCTTCTGCCTTACTGTAGGTGCATTCTGTCAGATTCCTTCACACTTGTTGTCAAAAGATCAAGGCTCCCCGCTCTTTCCGCTTGCCTGCCTATACAGGTTCTCTAAGGCTAGGCGTTGTAGGGGGAGGCAGGAGTTAAGTGTCCCTTTCTTCCCTGCATTTTGGAACTTCCCATGCGATTACGACTATAAACCGACCTTAACTTTGTGGCCAGGGATCCTTAATGGGCTAATGGGTCGTCTGGCCGACTTAGGCTACTTATTTTTGGGCCTGCTAGAATGATATATATTATAATAAAAATTGAGCTTTTTGGGAATTATGGAATAATCTAAATTCCCAGCCTCGTTTTCCCCTGCTTTCCAGCGACCAAACGTCGATTGCAGCCCCATTATAACGCCAAGTTGTCTTTTTTATTGCAGATACTAACCGGGACAATACTCCGGGATTTGGAAAAGAGGTCTGCAACCATTTTATCAAGATGCCATGGTTTTTAAGCACACTCTCCGGCTGAAATGTAAATACTGCTTGAACTAACCGGAATTGATGAAATACCCGTAACAATACGAAAGAGTCCAGATGAAATAAAAGATGAGAAGTATACCGACTATTGTATTGCTAGGAATTCACAACATCGTCAGAAACTTGAGAACTAACCAAAGATATAAATCTCCGAAAAATGTTATTTAGTTTGTGAAAGTTTCGTTCTTGAACTTGGCTGAAATCTGTACAGAGACTCATGAATGGTATTGCACGTAGAGATAAAAGCTGGTATCAATGCCAAGCTCGCAAACTTGCTAAGCAACCAGCTTATCAACAAAAAAAACTATTTTCAAGTCTTTATTTTGACACATCAAATCACACCAATAAGGTTCTTCCTCTGTTCTTTACGTCGTCTAGAACTTTGTCAGCACTTTCCGTAATTTTCTTCTCTGCTTGAATATCTTTTACTAGTTCAATCATTTTGAGTTATTATTATTAACTTGCCATCAAAATAACTAATTCTACAAAGCGACATGTCGCTACTTCGGAAGTTTGGAACAGAGTAAGCTCACAGTGAGATAACCATATGGCTAAATTATGGCACATTTTGTAGAGAACAAGTACGGATTCACACTCAAGAAGAAGCGAAAAAGAGTTGTCTGTTGCCAATCTACCCAAGAAAATTTGAGTAAAGTGAGAGTTGTTAGTAAGTGATACCAAGGATACTCGCAACATAGAAGAGTAATGTGTGCTCAAAAGGCTTAAGAAAAAGCATTAGCCTCCAACTACAACTATGCATTGAAATTGATAATTACATTGAAAATGTTCTTATTGTATACGCGGACTGAAAACGTTAAGTGCAAGCAATCCAGATATAAACCATCCAGGAGAAAACTAAATCATAAAAAGCAAGCTTTGAGTTAGGAGGCACAGAGAATTAAATGGGCAAACAATACGAAGCAAACTAGCATTTCACTCATATATTGCCATATAAGATTTCAGCAAGTTGCCAAAAGCATTCACCACAATGCATCATGTACATGTGCAGTAGATTCCTTAACCATTAAAACACATTTTCTTTGTTTCTTATTTTTAAATCAAACACACCTTTTTTTTTTTTTTTTTTTAACTGAAGCATATTAATAGAAATGCATCCAGCCACCTTTACAGAAAAAAGCCAACATCACGAGGACAGAGCTCTTGGACATGAAGTTGTGGGTGGATTGTATCAATTTAAAGAAGCTAGTACCTCCAACAATGCGGCAGCGAACTGCATTTGGGTCTCCTCGTCTATCGTCAAGAAGAGAGGCACGTGCACAAATAACGATTTGGTCCCATTTTGTTCCGCAAACCGAAGGGAATGATAGTAAACATAATTGCACACGAAGCGGCCTGCATCATCTGAGGTCATCACTTTATAACCCATCTTTGCTAAGGCCTTGGTGACCTCCTCAACTGGAAGAGAAGTCTGTACAGTTGGAACAAAGATAACAATTTAGGAAGGGTGAAACAGAGAAAAAAATACAGAATAGTCATGAATAAATCACAAAACCATGACAAAGAAAAGCAATTGTCCAAAAAATCCACTAGCACCAATATTGACAATGAGATACATTCTACTTCTGGACAACTGTGACATACAGTCTTGTATAAACAGGTATCTCCACACAAGCATCAAGACAACAAGAAAAGACGATAAAGAGTGTCATCATGTGCTGAGATTTTGGTCAACATTAACTTTAGAGGAAATCAGTGCACGTCTAACTGTCCTCTACTCAAATCTTAACAGAAATTTTATTTGAGAGGGGGAATAAAAAAACTGAATCCATGCCATCGAAACAAAGAATACTAGACTGTAACTCTGTTTTGCAACAGTATAAAACTAAAATCTTTCGCATGTAAACGCCTCTATTTTGATTGAAGTTGGACTTAATCTCTTCCATATAAAAACAGGAGCCAGCAAGACCT
This sequence comes from Carya illinoinensis, assembly GCF_018687715.1. Taxonomy (NCBI): domain Eukaryota; kingdom Viridiplantae; phylum Streptophyta; class Magnoliopsida; order Fagales; family Juglandaceae; genus Carya; species Carya illinoinensis. Next base: position 33,098,050 of record NC_056759.1, read on the forward strand.
TCTTTCCACTTGCATAAAAACAGTAGCCAACAGGACAGCTCAAATAACTTAGACGGGTTAGACACAAAAAGTGAATGACCTGCTTCCCATAAAGTTGACTTTTGTACCACTTGCAATACAAAAATATATTTCTTTCTACAATCACATCCTTCCCCACAAAAGCAACAAATCCTTAAACCAAAGTAAAAAGTTAAATGCTCAAACAGAGAATTGACCATAGATTTGCTAAATTTTAAGCGAACAAGAAAGAAAGTACACGTAAGAAACGTGACCGCAAATTGGCATAAATATTATTTAACTTTAGTTTCATCCATCACGGTGATAAGTCCTGCAGTTCTTCAAGCAAGTGAGTTTATAATTAAATAATACCTATCTATCTATACGTATGCATGTGTGCAAATATATATAGCACTAAACAAATGGTCTATTATAACTCAATGAAACTATATGAAGACAAGAAAAAAATTACTCTTTTCAGGAAAGTAATGAAAAAAAACACATTTTACCTTTCGTATGTGTGAGATTCCACCATCTGCAGGAATGATGGGAGCTTTCTACATAACATAAAATGAGGTAAGTTAAAAAAAATTACATTTAAAATGTGCAATGAAATAAAATCTACATGTGCACAAGAAACCTTGGCAACTTCATCTAACCTGGGGCTTCCATCCCATCTCATCAGGACAACGGAAAGTAGCCTCATTGACAGCTTGATGCTCAAGGGCAAACCTTGTTGCACCACTATTAACTCCAAAGTGTACCTGAAGAAAGGTAGTTACAAATGTACGGTACATAACTCATATAAATACAGTGTACAGTGAACTCAGCAGCAACGAATTGTCATTGGCTTGATGTAGATACTGTTCTGGTTCTAATTTAAGGTTTTAAAAGACAATTTTAGTGAAACCACAGTAAGAAGTTAAGAGGTTCCATTAGCATTTTACAATCCTCAAGTTTCATCTTCTCTCTCAAGGTGTAGAGAAACCATTATTACTTGCAAGTGTGAAATAGTACTTGCAGAGGATCGAACTGACACAAGCCAATCTTAATCACTATCATATTCAGCAGGGTTTGATAAGTTTCTAGACCTGTATCACATTCCCGTATGAACTTAATAGAGCCACTAATCATATGAATTCAAAATTATTCTCAGTCTTGCATTATCTCTCATTTCTTGTCTCCTATTTTGTGTGCCAGAGAGGGGATTAGAAGGGTGAAGAATTAGCTAAATGGTAAAGCCAGAACGTTCAGCAGATCCTAGAGAATCGAGAGTTTTTATCACCCCAAGTATTCTTAATGCTGTGCTGCTATTACAAGAGTAAGAAGCGTTTCCAATAAGTGTCCAATATGCATTTCGTCAATGTTTCCAGCTATATAATGAAGCTTAAGAATTTTGGCTCATGCTCTGCTGATTAGAGATTGGGATTTCTAATCACAGTTTGATTTTAATAGATCTCCCTACCAGGTTAGCATCTCTGTTGGAAGAATAGGAAATGGGAAAACAAAATTTGTAATTTTTCTAATTGAAGAAAAAAATCTTACACAAAAATAACCTTGGAAAAGGAGTAATTGGGGAAAAACATATAACAAAACAGAAGAGATTACATGATGGAAACTGACCCAAATAGTTCTTCCAGAATTTGAAGATTCTGTGTCCACCCCACTAATGGCAGATTGCAATGTCTGGTACAAATGAGCAAGCGCTCCCTGTCCTGCAGTCTCAAGAATGCTGCAACTCCCAAGAGTTAGACCTTTAGGCAATCCCTTCTTCTCTACATACTCTTTGAGATTACCAACAATTGTCTCAGTTGGATTCTCCGAAACTCCATGGAATTTTTTGAAACCCGTCACATAAATTGTTATTGCAGGAGGCCCTTCAGACCCCATAGCAATTATTGAGATATATTTAAAAATTGTGCCAAAATCAAAGGCAATATCTGAGAACCTGCTGAGAGGAAATGGATTAGGCAATCGGGAAGCTGCGAACACAAAATCATGGTGAACTAGGAAAGCTATAACATCTACCATCAATGTAGTTTACATATTTCATGGACTACTTTCAAACCAACAATCTCCATGCCCTACATAGAATTTGCATTTACCATACAATCCCAGAAAACCATAATCTTCAGTTTCTTTTATAATTATAACACAGGGTCCTGGACCCTCCAAGCAGTAAGTAATTTCCCAGGAATGTGGCAGTTCCCCATCCCACAAGTACAGAGCAATTACAGAGAGATAAACCCCAAGGCATAGCTGCCAAAGGGATTGGGGGTAGAATTCGTCAACCTTCCAAAGGTGCCTTAACTCAAGCTAGAGCCACCCAAATTTTTAGGGCTAATGAAGCCATTATCTAACAATTCTACCAATAGAAGGTAAATTGATGTTTTATCAGGCTATAATTTTTACACTTTTGTATCTCTGTCCCACCGTTTCTTCAAACCATAACAAAAGGCTATCCTTTAGCAATCATAACAATAGATGTTGACGAATCATTTATATGCTGACACCAATGAATTTCCATTCCTGTAGATAACTATACAGCTTAGTATGAGATTTCCCATAAAACGAAACAATTGGAGCAGAAAGAGACTCCTGCAGTTCATTCGGAAAGCTCCAAGGCAATATGAAAATCGGAAAGGCTAGGTAGTCTTAGTAACAGGCAAGAATATGGCAATGCGAGGAATGAGAGTATATAACCATGGAAATCAAAGTTGCCGAGAAAACAAAAATCAGTGGAATTTACTGACAACCCAATTTAGAAAATCATTATCGCATTAAATTAAACAAATAATCCGATCCGAAGTCAAAGGTGCACATATAGAAAAGTAGATTGACCCTTCAGAGAACTATGAAGGCAAGGAATCCCAACGAATCACCGTATTAAAGAAAAACCACTCAGAACCGAAATTCCAAAAACTAGAATCCAAGCAGAAAGCTTAATCAGACAGATTCTCACAGCTATCAAAAACCCAGAAACCTACGTCTAGAAACAAAGCGAGGAAACGAAAACCATATCAAGTTGGTTGAGAAAAATTCTAGGATAAAGAACGAACATGGCTTTCCTTCCTTACCTCTTTTAATCTTCACAAAAGAAAAGGAAACAAAATGGACACAGCCACCAGTCTTATCAGCTCGAAGATCATTAACTGGTAAAGATTCCGATCATATCATAAAAGAGAGTTATAAATGAATAGGAAAAATATATATATATATATAGACACAGAGATATATACGTATTTAAATTTTCCATTGAAAAAAAGAAAAAGTTATTTGGAAAGGTGGTAGGCTGGTAATACAAATCCAAGCGCATATGTCACTATTATTATTGTTATTATTATTATTATTATTATTATTGGCATATGACTGTTCATGGGAGACTCCTGAAACAACCTATCCACTTAACATTACCCGCCGTTTGCGTAGGAATTTGCAACAGTAAAGTTTATGACAGTAAGTGGCAATGCTCTTTTGTTATTGGAGTCTAACTAATGTTGTCTTTTGTTGCAAAATTTTGAATACAATATCGGATTTCATATCGGTTGAAGTATTAGAACGAAATATTTTGATATTGATATCGTTTCTTGTACTATTTCGAGATAGTTGATATATAAATAAATTATATATATAAATATATAAAAACTATACTCTAAAATAATAATCTATATATGAATAAAGTAAATATAAATATATATACATAAATTATAAATAATCTGGTTTGAATTGGGGGTAAAAAAAGAACTTACAATTTGAAAAAATGAAAAAAAAAGTAAAGGCTGAAATATCGGCCGGTACTTAGGCCGGTACGAAACTGGTATAATATTTGTATCGGATCAGTGGCCAGTATGGTATGGTATTTGAAACATTGATTTATTGGCCAACGTGTTAAGTGCATGTTTGGGGTTGCGGTAGAAAATATTACTTTTAACTTAAATCTTATAGCTTAGAGCTTAACGCAATAAGCTCTATTATTAAAAAGCTATTTATTGTTTAGGATCCGTATGTCTATAATACTTTTAAACATGCTAATTTGTTTGGAAACAAATTTAAAAAGTACTTTTTGACATAAAAAAGACATAAAAAGGCATATACTTGATAAAAATAAAATATTATAATAAAATAATAACAAAAATAGTCTAATAGATTTTTCAATAATTATAATGAAAAAGAAAATTTCTTCAATGATGCATAAGTGATAGGAGAAGAATGAAAAATATTGATGGGTAAAGTTTTGAGTAGATTATAAGGGAATAATAAAAAATATAGATTGACAAAATTGTCATTGTGTTAAAATGATGAGGGTCATTTCGTAATGTACATAGCACAGTAAAATAGGTATTATTTTTTCTGAAGTGTTTCTGACAAAAAGCATCACTTTGGTACTTTTGTTGAAACGTAGTTTTCTACTTTTTCTTAGTTTAGAAGTACTTTAATGTAAAACTACCAAACAGATAAATTTTTTCATATAAGCACTTTATACCATTCTACCGCACTTTTTAGACCTCCAACCGCAATCCCAAACATGCCCTAATTCTATTGGCAGTTTTCAAATGGAGATTGTACGTACATGTATTTTATTAAATGAAAAAAAAATATTATTTTAAAAATGATATTTTTATAATTTTAAAAATAAAATTACTTAGAATAAATTTATTTGCAATCCCCATTCGGAGGATTGCTTTGCAGACCTTAATGAAACGAGTGTTTCATTACTAAATGAAACGCTACGTTTCATTGTTTCATTACATGAAAATAAAAGCGGGAGATGGACGCTTAAGGGAGGTCTTTTGGCGAGAAACTTTCCTTCCTTGGATGAAATTGCCCTCCCCTCGCCCCATTGCCATCGCTATCACTGTTGCCTCTCCCCATCGCATTCCTTGACTTTCATGCCAGGTGGAATAATAAGCAAACGCCTTTATCAGCTTTGGCTACAACAATATAAGTATGATATTTCAAGACATTTTGTAAAAAGTTGTGATCGTCAATTGATTGGAGTTTTTGGGTTGGAGTTGGAGAATCTTTTCAATGGATTAGACAATTTTTAAGACAAGCACCAATCAGCATGATTCATTCATACACAGAACGTGAAATGCACATGGTTGAGTTGTAATGACTTCTATATAATTTTTAGCAATTTTATATATATATGAAAAAGTCCAGGAAGTCAATCCTTCCAATTTCTAAAATGGCTATTGGATTTCTTAGCATACCTTCATCAAGGATCATAACTGATTCATTGTTGATAACAATATTTATTCGATGAGCAACAGTAATGACGGTGCATCCCCTTGTTTCTTCTTTTATTGTTTCTTGAATTAAATTATCTGTTGCAATATCAATAGAAGCAGTAGCTTCGTCCAACACCAAAATTCTTCTCTTCTTGAGGAGCACTCTGGCTAGGCAAACAAGCTGCCTCTGTCCATTGCTCCAATTTCCTCCATCTTCTACAATTGCATTCCACAAATTCCAAAACAAAAAACCCAAACAGTGAGAGATAAGCGGCTTTGTGAAAGAGAGGGAAAATAATAAAAATTCGGAACAAAATATTTGAGCACAAAGAACAGCAAATGAAAATATTTTTAAGGGGCGGAGGAGATTGGGTTGAGGGTGGTCATCGATGGTGGAGGAGAGAGTAGTTCAGGTTGGGGGGCATGTACGGCAGAGGGAAAAACAATTTTTTGCAATTTGAAATATTTTAGGTTTAGGTTGTAGAAGAAAGAGGGGCAATGTAGTTAATTCAAGCCTAAAATGGGGACAATTTGGTCATTTCATACACTGGGACTGCAATACAATCCTCTAAGGATGACTGTATATAGAACTAATATTAAAAAAAGTGACACAACCAATCAAATTAGTAAGTGTGCAAGGAGTACGCAAAAATGACTGCACATAAATATTTTAATATTTTTATGATAAATTTTATTTTTTTTAAATATTTAATGAGATTTATATGTTATAGATTTATGAGTACTGTTACATTAACAAAAGAATCTCACAAAAAGAATCTCATAAACTGATGTGGTTTCATTTGATCTATTAGATCTGCTTTACAATAAAAGTAACTTTACAATTTAACGAACCATATTAAATCACATCAATTTGTGAGATTACTTTTATGTAATCTTTTTGTAGTTAGAGTATTTTCTTAGATTAATATCTAGTAGGGATGGATAGCGGAGCTTTCATAGATTTTAGTCAATAGTATAAAACTTAAAAAATAAATATTTTTATAAACATTATCTTATCTTATCTCATGTAATTATTATCATTTTTTTAAACTTTTATATAAAATATAATAAATAATTTAATTTTTTTTTTAAATTTTAAAATAAAAATAATATTAAAAAAATATTATAATAATATTTTATTTAATATTTTAATAAAATATTTAATCTCATTTTATTTAAAGTATGTAATCAAACTAGGCCTACTCGAAAAAGTAAAAAAAATGACTTGACTAGTGACAATTTGCATCTTTTGCTTGCCCATTCTTTTGATTTAAAGCAGTGAAGATCTAGAGGAATAAGGAATATAATAGTGCATATATATAATTAGATGTGCGATTTTATTCACTGTTTATAACTTTAAGTACAGTGCAGTAAGTAGCTAGGAGGTTAGTGGACACTTTGTGACTCAGTAATGCCGAATGGATGTTTTAAGGATATGTTTGAGCAGTGAGGTCATCTTAAATATTTTGTGAATAATAATAAAAAAATAATAAAAAAATTAAATAGTGATAAATAATAATATAAAATAGTAAAAAATAAATAAAAAATAATGATAAAATAATAAATAATAGCGAAATATTTCACCACCTAAACCATCCCTAAATAAATTTGAAAAAAAAAACATATAAAAAATGAGGAATCCTTCTCTCCAATTAATGTACCTTATGTACAAAGTTGTTTGATAACTATGAGAATTATCTAAATGTGGGTACTCTTTAATATCCTATACTGGGGTACTATTAATAATTGCTTGATTAAAGTAGACAGGAGTGGCTCATCAAATCTTCCTTTTAAAAAAGTAGTAGTAGTGTTTGATGCATGTGTAACACCTAAAATGACAATAGCATCCTCGAGTTTTCTAACGAGAATTAATGTTTTTAGATTTTAATTTGATCATTAATCATACATCTTAATACGTTTTAAGTGACTCTCAATTTGTCAAGAACCTGATGGCCTGATGGCGTATGACTCGATTCTCTAAATGAAAAGCCTAGATTCGAAACCCTTTACTCTTATAAATATTTTTTTAAAAAATGTGACTGTCAATTTAAGTAGTAGACATCTAAAACCATTTAAAATGTATAATTTTATTTTTTTTTTAAATCATTCAAAGACGATATAGACATTCCATGTCGCTCAATACATTCCATTTCACTCAATACAATAGTACTAATTTTATTTGGTCCCTTTTCCATCCATATTTGCTCCCCATTCATTCATAGAGCCTTCTGTGCTAATACATGTGCAGCTCCATTTCCTTCATGATAGATGAAATCAACTTGCCAATCTGTTCTCAAGGAAATGATATGCTTTATATTTGCCAATAGTTGCCCAGTCCATGTCCAATTAGTCTTGCACTCTTTAATTGCTTGGATCACATTCTTAGCATCTCATTCAAACACTACATCTTTCACCTCTAGATCAATACATATTTCAATTGATGGATGGAACTAAGATTCTTGGAATTATAATAAAAAAAAAGCCGATTGTCCTCTCTCTCTCTCTCTCTCTCTCTCTAGAGAACAAAGCCGATTGTCCTCCCAAGAGGGAGGTGGGAGCCCCGGCTTCCCCTCCCTCCCATCTCTCCGGTTGCTCTTGTCTTTGGTTTAGATCGGTTTAGTTTCTAATAATAAGGCTTGAGGTGGTTGTTTTAACGGTGGTTTCAAGGCTTTTTGGTGTATCTCTCCCGTAGTGGTTCTAGTAACCACCTCTGCTCCGGGGTGGTGTTTCTATGTTGGTGTTTGCTTGGCCTCCGAAGTTGGGTATCGGCAAGCGCTCTGTTCTCATTTTGAAAAGCAGAGTTCTGTGAGCTCTGTTCTCATCTTGAAAAGCAAAGGTTTGTTCACGTCCGGGATGGTTGTGATAGGCGGCACGACCGTAGCCTACTACCAGCCATTCTGGACCATGCTACCAGTCCATCCAAAGTCGCTTAAGTGGACCGTGTTTTCTGGGTCGTGTGCGAGTGAACCGTGAAGAACTCCAACCGAAGCATGCTGCGCTGGACTGTTTTTGGATGATTTCCGAAGCATGCTAAGCACGTACGCCTGACTGGGGTAAGACTGGGCAAGAGACGGCTACATGAGGGTGAGGGCCGGGGCGAAACTTCAGTGTTCTTTGTTGTTGCCCAGATGACTAACACAAGAGGGGGGTGAATTGAGTTGTATTAAAAAAAATAACAATTATAAATCAAATATAAAATATAAAATATAAACAAAATATGAAATAACAATAAATACAAAGAGTAAGCGTAAGAGAGAAGCAAACTCAGTATGTTAACGAGGTTCAGCCCCACTGCCTATGTCATCGCCTTAAGCTACCCCTTGATGATTCCCAAATTCACTATTCAACCTTCTTCAGGTGGAGATAGAAACCTATTACACCTTTGAACAACACCGCTACAAAGGATCCGTATAGAACACCCTCTACACTTGCAATCACCTTACAAGTGGTGATTCAACTATTCCCCGTATAGAATACTTTCTACACGTACAAGGGTTATACACACCCTTTTTTTGATACAAAAAATGATAGTGGGTAGGTTATCAGAAAACACTCCTCAATTAGTGAAATAAGAACAATACATCACAAACTATATCTCTCAAAATGAATAAGGATTAAGGCTCAATGATTAGAGAAGAGAGAATGAAAGTTTTGAATGAATGTTGTATGCTCTGGATGTTGTGAATGTGAAGCTTTCAAATGATCTATTTATAGGCATATGAGACTTCATATTCAAATTTAAAAAGATTCACATGTCAAAGACAACATCATTCATTTTTTCAAAAAATTCAAATAAAAGGTTCTTCTTTTTCAATTGTCAAAGACAACATCATTCACTTTTTTAAAAAAAATCAAACCTAATCTTTTACTTTTGGCATATGACAAAATGAGCACACTTTCATTTTCAAAAAATTCAAACCTAATCTTTTACTTTTTGCATATGACAAAATGAGCACACTTTCCTTTTCAAAAAATTCAAACCTAATCTTTTACTTTTTGTATAAGTCTAAAAAAGTATCAATCCCTTTTGAAAATATTCAAATAAAACATGCACATGTGAAAGATGAAAATCAATCATCTTTAATATTTTCAAAGTTCAACCCTTTAATCAAGGCATGCACATGCAAAAGATAACAATCAATTATCTTTCAAAATTTTCAAATTTAATTTTCAAAAATATTCATGCACATGTGGAAAATGTATTTTAATGCTTTATGATAAAATATTAATTTTGAGCATTAATCCTAATTTCGAATTTTAAGAGATTTACAACATTACTCTATAACTTTAATGTAAACTTGTTTCCTTCTTGCTCATGCTTGGTTCTTTGATGTGCTTGATTCTATTGTGTGAACAACTTGAGCTTGAAACTCCTTTATTCTTTGAATTCATTTGTTATCATCAAAATCCATGTGTAGATTTATAATCACATGAAACTTGAAACCTTGAATTCAACAATCTCCCCATTTTTGATGATGACAAATACTTGATAGGACTTGAAACCTGTATTAATACTTAAGCTCCCCCTGAAAATATGCGTTAGTTTTTCAAGCAAAAGTATAAATATAATTCCAAGCATATATAACAAGTTTAACAATTTAAACAATGTTAATGTTTTAGTCTAAAACTTCTCCCTCTTTTGGCATCATTAAAAAGGATCGGCAGCAAATAAATGGACTAAAGAAAACGATGCGTTTAATAGTCACTGTAGATAGTTGAAAAATGGAGCCGTCCGTGACCCGACAAGTGCTGCAAAGCCTCGAGGCCTAACTCTATGAATTTAATACGGCTGAAGATTTAAATAATCGCCTGATGTTGTTGACAAACGGGATTGAAGACTCCGAGTTTCTATAAAAAAATGATCATTTTCATCTATCGGATGCCAAAAAAATAATCGCTTCTTGACCTGAGTTCTGTTTTTCCACAACGATAGAATGGCTGAGCAATTCTCTTCCACTAATGTTCCAGACTTGAATCAGGAACCCTTGACGCATCAATCATCAATCTTCTCTCCTGAGACCGTCAATACCATGATAGGAGCAGTGAACCGTTTTTCTAGTAAGGCTGATTCTGAGATTATTGCAGAATCAAGAATGCTCAGTAGTCAATATGCTGCCTCTGTTACGATCTTGTCTCGAAGGTTAATGGTGAGGGTGAGTGAGATTGATCATCTTAACATGCAAATATCTGAGTTACGACAGAAGCTTGCTAATAAGGATACTGAGAATAAAAGGCTAAAGCAAAAAAACCAAGAGTTGAAAAAATTTACAGATTGGTATGCTTATGATTTGCAACCACGAATAGAGGAGCTGGAACGAGAAATGGTTCAGATACAAGGTCAACATCGGCAGATAACAGCAGAGGTTCATCGTTTACTAGAAAAATAGGGACAATCTACTGTTAATCTCGCTGGGTTAGTAAGAAAACTTTTGACAATGTGTGTCCAGCATATCTTGTATTTCTTTTGACTAAATAAGATTTGAAGAGACAATAGTTTGTCTTATTCTTTATGCTATCTCTATAAAATCAGTCCTGAAGTTCATCTAATCCGCATTAAGTTTTCTTCTCATATCTATAACTCATCTGCATTTCTTCAACATTCTCGTTTTAAGCCTTCTATTCTTTTCTCAATGGCTCATTCTTCTAACATTTCTCTAGATCCATCCATGAGGCATTCTGCATCTCAACCTCCTGTCCTTTCTGCAGCTGCCATTGGTGCCATATTGCAGCAAGAAAATAATAATCTGACTAATAAGTCAGATTCTGATGCTATTTATGACTTGGTGAGTCTTGGGACTCGCTACTCTTCCTCTATTGTTGCTTTTTCTCAGCGGCTACAAGCTAAAAATCATGAAGTTGAAAAGCTCAAAGAACAAATTGTTGTACTTCAACGAATTGTTCAAGAGTCTCACACAAAAGAATGAATCATTCGGCAGAAGAATAAATAGTTGAAATCTTTATTAGATTCTTCATTCCGCTTGCCGGTTCCCATGGATAAGAATGACATGATATTGTATGAAGAGAATGAGCGTCTCAAACATGAGGCTAAGAATCTCAAGTTTATGTAAAAGTATTTAAAAAATCTATCTCTATTTTTATTGACTTTGGTCTATCTTTTAAGAGATATTCATAGCATGCATCATACCTATTTCTCTTCTGATCATACATAATCTATCTTCTGGTAAAGGTTTTGTGAAAATATCTGCTAACTGATCATGTGTGTTTGTGAACTCTAATATTATATCGTCTTTCTGCACATGATCTCGAAGAAAATGATACCTTATTTCAATATGTTTAGTTCTAGAATGTTGTATTGGGTTCTTTGAAAGATTTATAGCACTTGTATTATCACATTTGATTGGAATGTGATTATACTTGAGTTTAAAATCTTTAAGTTGTTGCTTCATGTAGAGAACTTGAGCACAACAACTACCCGCAGCAACATATTCTGCCTCAGCAGTAGATAGTGCAATAGAATTTTGTTTTTTACTAAACCAGGAAACTAATGCATGACCTAAGAAATGGCATGCTCCACTAGTGCTTTTTCGATCTATTTTACAGCCAGCATAATCTGCATCTGTGTAGCTGATTAGATCGAAAGATGTATGCTTAGGGTACCATAACCCTAGGTTAATTGTACCACTAAGATATCTAAAAACGCGCTTAACTGCAATTAAATGTGATTCTTTTGGAGATGATTGAAAACGTACACATAAGCACACACTAAACATAATATCTGGTCTACTGGCTGTTAAATATAATAAGCTACCAATCATACCTCGATATATCTTCGAGTCAACTGGCTTACCGGATTCATCTTTATCAAATTTAGTTGATGGGCTCATTGGTGTTCCAATTTCCTTAGCATTTTCCATCCCAAACTTCTTCAGTAATTCCTTAATATATTTTGATTGATTGATGAATGTCCCACTTTTTGCTTGCTTAATTTGCAATCCGAGAAAGAATGTAAGTTCTCCCATCATGCTCATCTCAAATTCTTCCTGCATAGTCTTAGCAAAAACTTGACACATATTTTCATTAGTAGCACCGAATATTATATCATCAACATAAATCTGAATCAAAAGAATATCATCATTTTCATATTTAATGAAAAGAGTTGTGTCGATTTTTCCTCTTGAAAAACCTTTTTCAATCAAGAAACCACTAAGTTTTTCGTACCAAACTCTAGGAGCTTGTTTAAGTCCATATAGTGCTTTTGTGAGTTTGAAAACATGATTTGGGGAAATATGATTTTCAAAACCTGGAGGTTGCTCAACATATACCTCTTCATTTATAAAACCATTTAAGAAAGCACTTTTAACATCCATTTGAAAAAGTTTGAAATCTTTATAACAAGCATATGCAAGTAGCATTCGAATAGCTTCTAATCTTGCGACAGGTGCATATGTCTCATCATAATCGATTCCTTCTTCTTGATTAAAACCTTGGGCTACAAGTCGAACCTTATTTCTAGTAATGACTCCGGACTCATCTTTCTTGTTTCTAAAAACCCATTTTGTTCCAATAATAGTATGATTTTTGGGTCTAGGAACAAGTGTCTAAATATCATTTTTTTCAAATTGATTCAACTCTTCTTGCATAGCTAGAATCCAAGATTCATCAAGAAGTGCGTCATCAATATTTTTGGGTTCAATTTGAGATAGAAAATCAGTATGATTGCAAATATTTCTAAGAGATGATCGAGTACTTACACCTTGTGAAGGTTCTCCCAAAATTTGTTCCACTGGATGATCTTTCACAAATTTCCACTGTTTGGTTGCATCTTGTATTAAATTTTGATGATCTTTCCTGATGACTCCATGTTGAACTTCCTCTATTGTTTTCTCTTTGTTGAGATTGAGACTTTTCGTATTATTTATACCTCCTGTTTCTTCATCAATAGATTTCTTGGAGAGTGAAGAATTAGATTCATCAAATACTACATGCATAGATTATTGTACAGTCAAAGTCTTTTTATTGAATACTCTATAAGCTTTACTATTAGTAGAATACCCGAGAAAGATACCTTCATCAGATTTTGCATCAATTTGCCTAAATTATCCCTGTCATTCAAAATAAAACATTTGCATCCAAATACATGAAAGTAACCAATGTTGGGTTTTTTCTCAATCCAAAGCTCATAGGGAGTTTTATCTAACTTAGACCTTAGCATAACTCTATTTATAACATAGCATGCAGTACTTACCGCTTCGGCCCAAAAATAACTAGGCAAGTTGTTCTCATTGAGCATTGTTCTTGCCATCTCTTGAAGAGATCTATTTTTTCTCTCTACTACCCCATTTTGTTGAGGAGTTCGAAGAGCAGAAAAATTATGCACAAAACCGTTTTCATCACAAAATGTTTCAATATTTTTATTAACAAACTCTTTTCCCCTATCATTTCGGATACTTGAAATAGTATAGCCCTTTTCATTTTGAATTCTCTTGCATAACTTGGTAAAGGCATTATGTACCTCATCTTTATGAGCAAGAAAGATGACCCAAGTATATCTAGAGAAATCATCAACAATAACAAATGCATAATATTTTTCTCCTAAACTTGCAACTCTATTTGGTCCAAAAAGATCCATGTGTATCAGTTGCAATGGTTTAGTAGTGGAAATATGTTTCTTAGTTTTAAAAGAAGTTTTTGTTTGTTTACCAAATTGACATGCATCACAAATTTTGTCTTTAAGAAAATATGTTTTTGGTAAACCTCTCACAAGATCATTTTTTGAAAGTTTGGAAATAAGTTCCATGTTAGCATGACCTAATCTTCTATGCCATAACCAACTAGTTTCATTTTGAACTGAAAAGCAAATAGCATCTTGTGAGGTAATTTCTTCAAAATCAATTGTATAAACATTATTGTTTCTAAAAGCAATAAAACAAATATTACAATCATGATCATTCAAAATAATGCACTTATCCATTTTGAAAGTAACTGTAAATCGTTTATCACATAATTGACTTATGCTCAAAAGATTATGTTTTAGACTTTCAACAAGTAGAACGTCTTCAATTATGAGAGAAGATTCATTACCAATTTTACCTATTCCCACGATCTTCCCTTTCGAGTTGTCTCCAAATGTCACGTGTCCTTCTTCTTTAGATCTAAGATCAAAGAACTTAGTCTTGTCTCTCGTCATGTGTCTTGAACATCCACTATCTAAAAACCATTTGTTTTTGCTTGTGGAAGACTTCATGCATACCTATGAAAACAATTAAAATGATTTTTCTTGGTACCCAAGTTCTTTGGGTCCTTTATTTATTAGTATTAGAAGAAACAAGATTTTTAGGTACCCATATGGCCCTAATAGTCATTGTATGATTTCTTCTAATAGGACAAGTATGATAATTATGACCATTTCTATTACAAAAATTGCAAATAGCATGTGACATATATGAAAAACTTGAATGATTATAATAATATCCTTTTTTGACAAAATTATTTTTATGAAAAGAATTTTGAATATTAGTTTTTGATGTAGAATGATTATCAAAGAAATTTTTATAAGGTTTGTATTTTTGTTTTGGCATATATCCCAAACCTGCCTAGTCAAAAACACATCTTTGACTACCAAGAAGTTTTTCAAAATTTCTTTTTCCATTCGTAAAATTTTCAACAATATTTTCTAAATCGGTTTTCTTCTTATTTAATTCAAGATTTTTATCTTTCAAAATGATACTTTCTTTTCTTAAAATTTCAATTTCGTTTGTTAAAAAAGAATTTTTCTTTTTTAAAGCAGTATACTTGATACCTAATTTTTCAAATTCCTCATATACCTCTTCTAAAACATTTTGCAATTCTTCATATGAATGATCTTCAATATTATCAAGATTTGTTACCTCAATGTCATCTTTAGCCATAAGACAAAGATTTGCTAATTCTTCATTGCTTGCTTCACTATCTGAGCTACTTGAATCATCATCCCATGTAGCTTTCATTGCTTTCTTGCCCTTGTTTCGATCTTTCTTTAGTAGAGGACAATCTGGTTTGATATGACCAGGTTTATTGCATTTATAACAAATTAAAGTATCATTTTTACCTGAATCTTTCTTGGAAAACTTTTTGAAGGATTTCCTCGGAGGAGTTCTATTTTTCTTC